>NW_027440667.1:0-72946 GCF_031893055.1 Leptodactylus fuscus | reverse complement strand
TCCTGTCTTCTCCCCCCATACCCTGAGAAGTCCTCTCCTCACCTTTCCTGTCTTCTCCCCTCATACCCTGAGAAGTCCTCTCCTCACCTTTCATGTCTTCTCCCTCCATACCCTGAGAAGTCCTCTCCTCACCTTTCCTGTCTTCTCCTCCCATACCCTGAGAAGTCCTCTCCTGACCTTTCCTGTCTTCTCCCCCTATACCCTGAGAAGTCCTCTCCTGACCTTTCCTGTCTTCTCCCCTCATACCCTGAGAAGTCCTCTCCTCACCTTTCCTGTCTTCTCCCCCCATACCCTGAGAAGTCCTCTCCTGACCTTTCCTGTCTTCTCCCCCCCCATACCCTGAGAAGTCCTCTCCTCACCTTTCCTGTCTTCTCCCCTCATACCCTGAGAAGTCCTCTCCTGACCTTTCCTGTCTTCTCCCCCATACCCTGAGAAGTCCTCTCCTCACCTTTCCTGTCTTCTCCCCCCATACCCTGAGAAGTCCTCTCCTGACCTTTCCTGTCTTCTCCCCCCATACCCTGAGAAGTCCTCTCCTGACCTTTCCTGTCTTCTCCCCCCATACCCTGAGAAGTCCTCTCCTCACCTTTCCTGTCTTCTCCCCCCATACCCTGAGAAGTCCTCTCCTGACCTTTCCTGTCTTCTCCCCCAATACCCTGAGAAGTCCTCTCCTGACCTTTCCTGTCTTCTCCCCCCATACCCTGAGAAGTCCTCTCCTGACCTTTCCTGTCTTCTCCCCCCATACCCTGAGAAGTCCTCTCCTGACCTTTCCTGTCTTCTCCCCCATACCCTGAGAAGTCCTCTCCTGACCTTTCCTGTCTTCTCCCCCCATACCCTGAGAAGTCCTCTCCTGACCTTTCCTGTCTTCTCCCCCCATACCCTGAGAAGTCCTCTCCGGACCTTTCCTGTCTTCTCCCCCCATACCCTGAGAAGTCCTCTCCTGACCTTTCCTGTCTTCTCCCCCCATACCCTGAGAAGTCCTCTCCTGACCTTTCCTGTCTTCTCCCCTCATACCCTGAGAAGTCCTCTCCTCACCTTTCCTGTCTTCTCCCCTCATACCCTGAGAAGTCCTCTCCTCACCTTTCCTGTCTTCTCCCCCCATACCCTGAGAAGTCCTCTCCTGACCTCTACCCACCTTCCTGTCTTCTCCCCCCCCATACCCTGAGAAGTCCTCTCCTGACCTTTCCTGTCTTCTCCCCCCATACCCTGAGAAGTCCTCTCCTGACCTTTCCTGTTTTCTCCCCCCATACCCTGAGAAGTCCTCTCCTGACCTTTCCTGTCTTCTCCCCCCCATACCCTGAGAAGTCCTCTCCTCACCTTTCCTGTCTTCTCCCCCCATACCCTGAGAAGTCCTCTCCTCACCTTTCCTGTCTTCTCCCCCATACCCTGAGAATTCATCTCCTCACCTTTCCTGTCTTCTCCCCCCATACCCTGAGAAGTCCTCTCCGGACCTTTCCTGTCTTCTCCCCCCATACCCTGAGAAGTCCTCTCCTCACCTTTCCTCTCCCCCCCCCCCATACCCTGAGAAGTCCTCTCCTCACCTTTCCTCTCCCCCCCCATACCCTGAGAAGTCCTCTCCTCACCTTTCCTGTCTTCTCCCCTTCCCCATACCTTGAGAAGTCCTCTCCTGACCTTTCCTGTTTTCTCCCCCCATATCCTGAGAAGTCCTCTCCTGACCTTTCCTGTCTTCTCCCCTCATACCCTGAGAAGTCCTCTCCTGACCTTTCCTGTCTTCTCCCCCCATACCCTGAGAAGTCCTCTCCTGACCTTTCCTGTCTTCTCCCCCCATACCCTGAGAAGTCCTCTCCTGACCTTTCCTGTCTTCTCCCCCCATACCCTGAGAAGTCCTCTCCTCACCTTTCCTGTCTTCTCCCCCCATACCCTGAGAAGTCCTCTCCTCACCTTTCCTGTCTTCTCCCCCCATACCCTGAGAAGTCCTCTCCTGACCTTTCCTGTCTTCTCCCCCATACCCTGAGAAGTCCTCTCCTGACCTTTCCTGTCTTCTCCCCCCATACCCTGAGAAGTCCTCTCCTCACCTTTCCTGTCTTCTCCCCCCATACCCTGAGAAGTCCTCTCCTGACCTTTCCTGTCTTCTCCCCTCATACCCTGAGAAGTCCTCTCCTGACCTTTCCTGTCTTCTCCCCCCATACCCTGAGAAGTCCTCTCCTCACCTTTCCTGTCTTCTCCCCCCATACCCTGAGAAGTCCTCTCCTCACCTTTCCTGTCTTCTCCCCTTCCCCATACCTTGAGAAGTCCTCTCCTGACCTTTCCTGTTTTCTCCCCCCATACCCTGAGAAGTCCTCTCCTCACCTTTCCTGTCTTCTCCCTCCATACCCTGAGAAGTCCTCTCCTCACCTTTCCTGTCTTCTCCCCCCCATACCCTGAGAAGTCCTCTCCTCTCCTTTCCTGTCTTCTCCCCCCATACCCTGAGAAGTCCTCTCCTGACCTTTCCTGTCTTCTCCCCCCATACCCTGAGAAGTCCTCTCCTGACCTTTCCTGTCTTCTCCCCTCATACCCTGAGAAGTCCTCTCCTGACCTTTCCTGTCTTCTCCCCTAATACCCTGAGAAGTCCTCTCCTCACCTTTCCTGTCTTCTCCCCCCATACCCTGAGAAGTCCTCTCCTCACCTTTCCTGTCTTCTCCCCTCATACCCTGAGAAGTCCTCTCCTCACCTTTCCTGTCTTCTCCCCCCATACCCTGAGAAGTCCTCTCCTGACCTTTCCTGTCTTCTCCCCCCATACCCTGAGAAGTCCTCTCCGGACCTTTCCTGTCTTCTCCCCCCATACCCTGAGAAGTCCTCTCTCTCCTGACCTTTCCTGTCTTCTCCCCCCATACCCTGAGAAGTCCTCTCCTGACCTTTCCTGTCTTCTCCCCCCATACCCTGAGAAGTCCTCTCCTGACCTTTCCTGTCTTCTCCCCCCATACCCTGAGAAGTCCTCTCCTCACCTTTCCCTCTTCTCCCCCCATACCCTGAGAAGTCCTCTCCTCACCTTTCCTGTCTTCTCCTCCCATACCCTGAGAAGTCCTCTCCTGACCTTTCCTGTCTTCTCCCCCCATACCCTGAGAAGTCCTCTCCTGACCTTTCCTGTCTTCTCCCCCCATACCCTGAGAAGTCCTCTCCTCACCTTTCCTGTCTTCTCCCCCCATACCCTGAGAAGTCCTCTCCTCACCTTTCCTGTCTTCTCCCCCCATACCCTGAGAAGTCCTCTCCTGACCTTTCCTGTCTTCTCCCCCCATACCCTGAGAAGTCCTCTCCTCACCTTTCCTGTCTTCTCCCCCCATACCCTGAGAAGTCCTCTCCTGACCTTTCCTGTCTTCTCCCCCCATACCCTGAGAATTCCTCTCCTCACCTTTCCTGTCTTCTCCCCCATACCCTGAGAAGTCCTCTCCTCACCTTTCCTGTCTTCTCCCCCCATACCCTGAGAAGTCCTCTCCTGACCTTTCCTGTCTTCTCCCCCCATACCCTGAGAAGTCCTCTCCTCACCTTTCCTGTCTTCTCCCCCCATACCCTGAGAAGTCCTCTCCTCACCTTTCATGTCTTCTCCCTCCATACCCTGAGAAGTCCTCTCCTCACCTTTCCTGTCTTCTCCCCCCATACCCTGAGAAGTCCTCTCCTGACCTTTCCTGTCTTCTCCCCCCATACCCTGAGAAGTCCTCTCCTCACCTTTCCTGTCTTCTCCCCTCATACCCTGAGAAGTCCTCTCCTCACCTTTCCTGTCTTCTCCTCCCATACCCTGAGAAGTCCTCTCCTGACCTTTCCTGTCTTCTCCCCCCATACCCTGAGAAGTCCTCTCCTGACCTTTCCTGTCTTCTCCCCCCATACCCTGAGAAGTCCTCTCCTCACCTTTCCTGTCTTCTCCCCTCATACCCTGAGAAGTCCTCTCCTCACCTTTCCTGTCTTCTCCCCCCATACCCTGAGAAGTCCTCTCCTGACCTTTCCTGTCTTCTCCCCCCATACCCTGAGAAGTCCTCTCCTCACCTTTCCTGTCTTCTCCCCCCATACCCTGAGAAGTCCTCTCCTGACCTTTCCTGTCTTCTCCCCCCATACCCTGAGAATTCATCTCCTCACCTTTCCTGTCTTCTCCCCCATACCCTGAGAAGTCCTCTCCTCACCTTTCCTGTCTTCTCCCCTTCCCCATACCTTGAGAAGTCCTCTCCTGACCTTTCCTGTTTTCTCCCCCCATACCCTGAGAAGTCCTCTCCTCACCTTTCCTGTCTTCTCTCCCCATACCCTGAGAAGTCCTCTCCTCACCTTTCATGTCTTCTCCCTCCATACCCTGAGAAGTCCTCTCCTCACCTTTCCTGTCTTCTCCCCCCATACCCTGAGAAGTCCTCTCCTGACCTTTCCTGTCTTCTCCCCCCATACCCTGAGAAGTCCTCTCCTGACCTTTCCTGTCTTCTCCCCTCATACCCTGAGAAGTCCTCTCCTCACCTTTCCTGTCTTCTCCCCCCATACCCTGAGAAGTCCTCTCCTCACCTTTCCTGTCTTCTCCCCTCATACCCTGAGAAGTCCTCTCCTCACCTTTCATGTCTTCTCCCTCCATACCCTGAGAAGTCCTCTCCTCACCTTTCCTGTCTTCTCCTCCCATACCCTGAGAAGTCCTCTCCTGACCTTTCCTGTCTTCTCCCCCTATACCCTGAGAAGTCCTCTCCTGACCTTTCCTGTCTTCTCCCCTCATACCCTGAGAAGTCCTCTCCTCACCTTTCCTGTCTTCTCCCCCCATACCCTGAGAAGTCCTCTCCTGACCTTTCCTGTCTTCTCCCCCCCCATACCCTGAGAAGTCCTCTCCTCACCTTTCCTGTCTTCTCCCCTCATACCCTGAGAAGTCCTCTCCTGACCTTTCCTGTCTTCTCCCCCATACCCTGAGAAGTCCTCTCCTCACCTTTCCTGTCTTCTCCCCCCATACCCTGAGAAGTCCTCTCCTGACCTTTCCTGTCTTCTCCCCCCATACCCTGAGAAGTCCTCTCCTGACCTTTCCTGTCTTCTCCCCCCATACCCTGAGAAGTCCTCTCCTCACCTTTCCTGTCTTCTCCCCCCATACCCTGAGAAGTCCTCTCCTGACCTTTCCTGTCTTCTCCCCCAATACCCTGAGAAGTCCTCTCCTGACCTTTCCTGTCTTCTCCCCCCATACCCTGAGAAGTCCTCTCCTGACCTTTCCTGTCTTCTCCCCCCATACCCTGAGAAGTCCTCTCCTCACCTTTCCTGTCTTCTCCCCCCATACCCTGAGAAGTCCTCTCCTGACCTTTCCTGTCTTCTCCCCCCATAACCTGAGAAGTCCTCTCCTGACCTTTCCTGTCTTCTCCCCCCATACCCTGAGAAGTCCTCTCCGGACCTTTCCTGTCTTCTCCCCCCATACCCTGAGAAGTCCTCTCCTGACCTTTCCTGTCTTCTCCCCCCATACCCTGAGAAGTCCTCTCCTGACCTTTCCTGTCTTCTCCCCTCATACCCTGAGAAGTCCTCTCCTCACCTTTCCTGTCTTCTCCCCTCATACCCTGAGAAGTCCTCTCCTCACCTTTCCTGTCTTCTCCCCCCATACCCTGAGAAGTCCTCTCCTGACCTTTCCTGTCTTCTCCCCCCCCCATACCCTGAGAAGTCCTCTCCTGACCTTTCCTGTCTTCTCCCCCCATACCCTGAGAAGTCCTCTCCTGACCTTTCCTGTTTTCTCCCCCCATACCCTGAGAAGTCCTCTCCTGACCTTTCCTGTCTTCTCCCCCCCATACCCTGAGAAGTCCTCTCCTCACCTTTCCTGTCTTCTCCCCCCATACCCTGAGAAGTCCTCTCCTCACCTTTCCTGTCTTCTCCCCCATACCCTGAGAATTCATCTCCTCACCTTTCCTGTCTTCTCCCCCCATACCCTGAGAAGTCCTCTCCGGACCTTTCCTGTCTTCTCCCCCCATACCCTGAGAAGTCCTCTCCTCACCTTTCCTCTCCCCCCCCCCCATACCCTGAGAAGTCCTCTCCTCACCTTTCCTCTCCCCCCCCATACCCTGAGAAGTCCTCTCCTCACCTTTCCTGTCTTCTCCCCCTTCCCCATACCTTGAGAAGTCCTCTCCTGACCTTTCCTGTTTTCTCCCCCCATATCCTGAGAAGTCCTCTCCTGACCTTTCCTGTCTTCTCCCCTCATACCCTGAGAAGTCCTCTCCTGACCTTTCCTGTCTTCTCCCCCCATACCCTGAGAAGTCCTCTCCTGACCTTTCCTGTCTTCTCCCCCCATACCCTGAGAAGTCCTCTCCTGACCTTTCCTGTCTTCTCCCCCCATACCCTGAGAAGTCCTCTCCTCACCTTTCCTGTCTTCTCCCCCCATACCCTGAGAAGTCCTCTCCTCACCTTTCCTGTCTTCTCCCCCCATACCCTGAGAAGTCCTCTCCTGACCTTTCCTGTCTTCTCCCCCATACCCTGAGAAGTCCTCTCCTGACCTTTCCTGTCTTCTCCCCCCATACCCTGAGAAGTCCTCTCCTCACCTTTCCTGTCTTCTCCCCCCATACCCTGAGAAGTCCTCTCCTGACCTTTCCTGTCTTCTCCCCTCATACCCTGAGAAGTCCTCTCCTGACCTTTCCTGTCTTCTCCCCCCATACCCTGAGAAGTCCTCTCCTCACCTTTCCTGTCTTCTCCCCCCATACCCTGAGAAGTCCTCTCCTCACCTTTCCTGTCTTCTCCCCTTCCCCATACCTTGAGAAGTCCTCTCCTGACCTTTCCTGTTTTCTCCCCCCATACCCTGAGAAGTCCTCTCCTCACCTTTCCTGTCTTCTCCCTCCATACCCTGAGAAGTCCTCTCCTCACCTTTCCTGTCTTCTCCCCCCCATACCCTGAGAAGTCCTCTCCTCTCCTTTCCTGTCTTCTCCCCCCATACCCTGAGAAGTCCTCTCCTGACCTTTCCTGTCTTCTCCCCCCATACCCTGAGAAGTCCTCTCCTGACCTTTCCTGTCTTCTCCCCTCATACCCTGAGAAGTCCTCTCCTGACCTTTCCTGTCTTCTCCCCTAATACCCTGAGAAGTCCTCTCCTCACCTTTCCTGTCTTCTCCCCCCATACCCTGAGAAGTCCTCTCCTCACCTTTCCTGTCTTCTCCCCTCATACCCTGAGAAGTCCTCTCCTCACCTTTCCTGTCTTCTCCCCCCATACCCTGAGAAGTCCTCTCCTGACCTTTCCTGTCTTCTCCCCCCATACCCTGAGAAGTCCTCTCCGGACCTTTCCTGTCTTCTCCCCCCATACCCTGAGAAGTCCTCTCCTGACCTTTCCTGTCTTCTCCCCCCATACCCTGAGAAGTCCTCTCCTGACCTTTCCTGCCTTCTCCCCCCATACCCTGAGAAGTCCTCTCCGGACCTTTCCTGTCTTCTCCCCCCATACCCTGAGAAGTCCTCTCCTCACCTTTCCTCTCCCCCCCCCCATACCCTGAGAAGTCCTCTCCTCACCTTTCCTGTCTTCTCCTCCCATACCCTGAGAAGTCCTCTCCTGACCTTTCCTGTCTTCTCCCCCCATACCCTGAGAAGTCCTCTCCTGACCTTTCCTGTCTTCTCCCCCCATACCCTGAGAAGTCCTCTCCTCACCTTTCCTGTCTTCTCCCCTCATACCCTGAGAAGTCCTCTCCTCACCTTTCCTGTCTTCTCCCCCCATACCCTGAGAAGTCCTCTCCTGACCTTTCCTGTCTTCTCCCCCCATACCCTGAGAAGTCCTCTCCTCACCTTTCCTGTCTTCTCCCCCCATACCCTGAGAAGTCCTCTCCTGACCTTTCCTGTCTTCTCCCCCCATACCCTGAGAATTCATCTCCTCACCTTTCCTGTCTTCTCCCCCATACCCTGAGAAGTCCTCTCCTCACCTTTCCTGTCTTCTCCCCTTCCCCATACCTTGAGAAGTCCTCTCCTGACCTTTCCTGTTTTCTCCCCCCATACCCTGAGAAGTCCTCTCCTCACCTTTCCTGTCTTCTCTCCCCATACCCTGAGAAGTCCTCTCCTCACCTTTCATGTCTTCTCCCTCCATACCCTGAGAAGTCCTCTCCTCACCTTTCCTGTCTTCTCCCCCCATACCCTGAGAAGTCCTCTCCTGACCTTTCCTGTCTTCTCCCCCCATACCCTGAGAAGTCCTCTCCTGACCTTTCCTGTCTTCTCCCCTCATACCCTGAGAAGTCCTCTCCTGACCTTTCCTGTCTTCTCCCCCATACCCTGAGAAGTCCTCTCCTCACCTTTCCTGTCTTCTCCCCCCATACCCTGAGAAGTCCTCTCCTGACCTTTCCTGTCTTCTCCCCCCATACCCTGAGAAGTCCTCTCCTGACCTTTCCTGTCTTCTCCCCCCATACCCTGAGAAGTCCTCTCCTCACCTTTCCTGTCTTCTCCCCCCATACCCTGAGAAGTCCTCTCCTGACCTTTCCTGTCTTCTCCCCCAATACCCTGAGAAGTCCTCTCCTGACCTTTCCTGTCTTCTCCCCCCATACCCTGAGAAGTCCTCTCCTGACCTTTCCTGTCTTCTCCCCCCATACCCTGAGAAGTCCTCTCCTCACCTTTCCTGTCTTCTCCCCCATACCCTGAGAAGTCCTCTCCTGACCTTTCCTGTCTTCTCCCCCCATAACCTGAGAAGTCCTCTCCTGACCTTTCCTGTCTTCTCCCCCCATACCCTGAGAAGTCCTCTCCGGACCTTTCCTGTCTTCTCCCCCCATACCCTGAGAAGTCCTCTCCTGACCTTTCCTGTCTTCTCCCCCCATACCCTGAGAAGTCCTCTCCTGACCTTTCCTGTCTTCTCCCCTCATACCCTGAGAAGTCCTCTCCTCACCTTTCCTGTCTTCTCCCCTCATACCCTGAGAAGTCCTCTCCTCACCTTTCCTGTCTTCTCCCCCCATACCCTGAGAAGTCCTCTCCTGACCTTTCCTGTCTTCTCCCCCCCCATACCCTGAGAAGTCCTCTCCTGACCTTTCCTGTCTTCTCCCCCCATACCCTGAGAAGTCCTCTCCTGACCTTTCCTGTTTTCTCCCCCCCATACCCTGAGAAGTCCTCTCCTGACCTTTCCTGTCTTCTCCCCCCCATACCCTGAGAAGTCCTCTCCTCACCTTTCCTGTCTTCTCCCCCCATACCCTGAGAAGTCCTCTCCTCACCTTTCCTGTCTTCTCCCCCATACCCTGAGAATTCATCTCCTCACCTTTCCTGTCTTCTCCCCCCATACCCTGAGAAGTCCTCTCCTGACCTTTCCTGTCTTCTCCCCCCATACCCTGAGAAGTCCTCTCCTGACCTTTCCTGTTTTCTCCCCCCATACCCTGAGAAGTCCTCTCCTGACCTTTCCTGTCTTCTCCCCCCCATACCCTGAGAAGTCCTCTCCGGACCTTTCCTGTCTTCTCCCCCCATACCCTGAGAAGTCCTCTCCTCACCTTTCCTCTCCCCCCCCCCCCATACCCTGAGAAGTCCTCTCCTCACCTTTCCTCTCCCCCCCCATACCCTGAGAAGTCCTCTCCTCACCTTTCCTGTCTTCTCCCCTTCCCCATACCTTGAGAAGTCCTCTCCTGACCTTTCCTGTTTTCTCCCCCCATATCCTGAGAAGTCCTCTCCTGACCTTTCCTGTCTTCTCCCCTCATACCCTGAGAAGTCCTCTCCTGACCTTTCCTGTCTTCTCCCCCCATACCCTGAGAAGTCCTCTCCTGACCTTTCCTGTCTTCTCCCCCCATACCCTGAGAAGTCCTCTCCTCACCTTTCCTGTCTTCTCCCCCCATACCCTGAGAAGTCCTCTCCTCACCTTTCCTGTCTTCTCCCCCCCCCCATACCCTGAGAAGTCCTCTCCTCACCTTTCCTGTCTTCTCCCCCCATACCCTGAGAAGTCCTCTCCTCACCTTTCCTGTCTTCTCCCCCCATACCCTGAGAAGTCCTCTCCTGACCTTTCCTGTCTTCTCCCCCATACCCTGAGAAGTCCTCTCCTGACCTTTCCTGTCTTCTCCCCCATACCCTGGAGAAGTCCTCTCCTCACCTTTCCTGTCTTCTCCCCCCATACCCTGAGAAGTCCTCTCCTGACCTTTCCTGTCTTCTCCCCTCATACCCTGAGAAGTCCTCTCCTGACCTTTCCTGTCTTCTCCCCCCATACCCTGAGAAGTCCTCTCCTCACCTTTCCTGTCTTCTCCCCCCCATACCCTGAGAAGTCCTCTCCTCACCTTTCCTGTCTTCTCCCCTTCCCCATACCTTGAGAAGTCCTCTCCTGACCTTTCCTGTTTTCTCCCCCCATACCCTGAGAAGTCCTCTCCTCACCTTTCCTGTCTTCTCCCTCCATACCCTGAGAAGTCCTCTCCTCACCTTTCCTGTCTTCTCCCCCCCATACCCTGAGAAGTCCTCTCCTCTCCTTTCCTGTCTTCTCCCCCCATACCCTGAGAAGTCCTCTCCTGACCTTTCCTGTCTTCTCCCCCCATACCCTGAGAAGTCCTCTCCTGACCTTTCCTGTCTTCTCCCCTCATACCCTGAGAAGTCCTCTCCTGACCTTTCCTGTCTTCTCCCCTAATACCCTGAGAAGTCCTCTCCTCACCTTTCCTGTCTTCTCCCCCCATACCCTGAGAAGTCCTCTCCTCACCTTTCCTGTCTTCTCCCCTCATACCCTGAGAAGTCCTCTCCTCACCTTTCCTGTCTTCTCCCCCCATACCCTGAGAAGTCCTCTCCTGACCTTTCCTGTCTTCTCCCCCCATACCCTGAGAAGTCCTCTCCGGACCTTTCCTGTCTTCTCCCCCCATACCCTGAGAAGTCCTCTCCTCACCTTTCCTGTCTTCTCCCCCCATACCCTGAGAAGTCCTCTCCTGACCTTTCCTGCCTTCTCCCCCCATACCCTGAGAAGTCCTCTCCGGACCTTTCCTGTCTTCTCCCCCCATACCCTGAGAAGTCCTCTCCTCACCTTTCCTCTCCCCCCCCCCCATACCCTGAGAAGTCCTCTCCTCACCTTTCCTCTCCCCCCCCCATACCCTGAGAAGTCCTCTCCTCACCTTTCCTGTCTTCTCCCCTTCCCCATACCTTGAGAAGTCCTCTCCTGACCTTTCCTGTTTTCTCCCCCCATATCCTGAGAAGTCCTCTCCTGACCTTTCCTGTCTTCTCCCCTCATACCCTGAGAAGTCCTCTCCTGACCTTTCCTGTCTTCTCCCCCCATACCCTGAGAAGTCCTCTCCTGACCTTTCCTGTCTTCTCCCCTCATACCCTGAGAAGTCCTCTCCTCACCTTTCCTGTCTTCTCCCCCCATACCCTGAGAAGTCCTCTCCTCACCTTTCCTGTCTTCTCCCCCCCCCATACCCTGAGAAGTCCTCTCCTCACCTTTCCTGTCTTCTCCCCTCATACCCTGAGAAGTCCTCTCCTGACCTTTCCTGTCTTCTCCCCCCATACCCTGAGAAGTCCTCTCCTCACCTTTCCTGTCTTCTCCCCCCATACCCTGAGAAGTCCTCTCCTGACCTTTCCTGTCTTCTCCCCCATACCCTGAGAAGTCCTCTCCTGACCTTTCCTGTCTTCTCCCCCCATACCCTGAGAAGTCCTCTCCTCACCTTTCCTGTCTTCTCCCCCCATACCCTGAGAAGTCCTCTCCTCACCTTTCCTGTCTTCTCCCCCCCATACCCTGAGAAGTCCTCTCCTCTCCTTTCCTGTCTTCTCCCCCCATACCCTGAGTCCTCTCCTGACCTTTCCTGTCTTCTCCCCCCATACCCTGAGAAGTCCTCTCCTGACCTTTCCTGTCTTCTCCCCCCATAACCTGAGAAGTCCTCTCCTGACCTTTCCTGTCTTCTCCCCCAATACCCTGAGAAGTCCTCTCCTGACCTTTCCTGTCTTCTCCCCCCATACCCTGAGAAGTCCTCTCCTGACCTTTCCTGTCTTCTCCCCCCATACCCTGAGAAGTCCTCTCCTCACCTTTCCTGTCTTCTCCCCCCATACCCTGAGAAGTCCTCTCCTGACCTTTCCTGTCTTCTCCCCCCATACCCTGAGAAGTCCTCTCCGGACCTTTCCTGTCTTCTCCCCCCATACCCTGAGAAGTCCTCTCCTGACCTTTCCTGTCTTCTCCCCCCATAACCTGAGAAGTCCTCTCCTGACCTTTCCTGTCTTCTCCCCCCATACCCTGAGAAGTCCTCTCCGGACCTTTCCTGTCTTCTCCCCCCATACCCTGAGAAGTCCTCTCCTCACCTTTCCTTCCCCCCCCCCATACCCTGAGAAGTCCTCTCCTCACCTTTCCTCTCCCCCCCCCATACCCTGAGAAGTCCTCTCCTCACCTTTCCTGTCTTCTCCCCTTCCCCATACCTTGAGAAGTCCTCTCCTGACCTTTCCTGTTTTCTCCCCCCATATCCTGAGAAGTCCTCTCCTGACCTTTCCTGTCTTCTCCCCCCATACCCTGAGAAGTCCTCTCCTCACTTTTCCTGTCTTCTCTCCCCATACCCTGAGAAGTCCTCTCCTCACCTTTCCTCTCCCTCCCCCATACCCTGAGAAGTCCTCTCCTCACCTTTCCTGTCTTCTCCCCTTCCCCATACCTTGAGAAGTCCTCTCCTGACCTTTCCTGTTTTCTCCCCCCATACCCTGAGAAGTCCTCTCCTGACCTTTTCTGTCTTCTCCCCCATACCCTGAGAAGTCCTCTCCTCACCTTTCCTGTCTTCTCCCCCCATACCCTGAGAAGTCCTCTCCTCACTTTTCCTGTCTTCTCTCCCCATACCCTGAGAAGTCCTCTCCTCACCTTTCCTCTCCCTCCCCCATACCCTGAGAAGTCCTCTCCGGACCTTTCCTGTCTTCTCCCCCCATACCCTGAGAAGTCCTCTCCTGACCTTTCCTGTCTTCTCCCCCCATAACCTGAGAAGTCCTCTCCTGACCTTTCCTGTCTTCTCCCCCCATACCCTGAGAAGTCCTCTCCGGACCTTTCCTGTCTTCTCCCCCCATACCCTGAGAAGTCCTCTCCTCACCTTTCCTCCCCCCCCCCCCCCCATACCCTGAGAAGTCCTCTCCTCACCTTTCCTCTCCCCCCCCATACCCTGAGAAGTCCTCTCCTCACCTTTCCTGTCTTCTCCCCTTCCCCATACCTTGAGAAGTCCTCTCCTGACCTTTCCTGTTTTCTCCCCCCATTTCCTGAGAAGTCCTCTCCTGACCTTTCCTGTCTTCTCCCCCCATACCCTGAGAAGTCCTCTCCTCACTTTTCCTGTCTTCTCTCCCCATACCCTGAGAAGTCCTCTCCTCACCTTTCCTCTCCCTCCCCCATACCCTGAGAAGTCCTCTCCTCACCTTTCCTGTCTTCTCCCCTTCCCCATACCTTGAGAAGTCCTCTCCTGACCTTTCCTGTTTTCTCCCCCATACCTGAGAAGTCCTCTCCTGACCTTTTCTGTCTTCTCCCCCATACCCTGAGAAGTCCTCTCCTCACCTTTCCTGTCTTCTCCCCCCAATACCCTGAGAAGTCCTCTCCTCACTTTTCCTGTCTTCTCTCCCCATACCCTGAGAAGTCCTCTCCTCACCTTTCCTCTCCCTCCCCCATACCCTGAGAAGTCCTCTCCTCACCTTTCCTCTCCCTCCCCATACCCTGAGAAGTCCTCTCCTCACCTTTCCTTCCCCCCCCCCCCATTCTCCTCTGTGTCTCTATATTATTAGACCCTTACTCTGTGTGCTCTCTATATTAGGGGACGTGTGCTATGACAGGTTGGGCTGCTTCACAAGCCAAGCCCCATGGTCTGGAACGTTACAAAGGCCAATCAGCCGCTTACCTTGGGCTCCCGAGAAGATTCGCACTCGCTTCCTGCTCTACACCAGGGACAATCTGAACAGTTACCAGGTGCGGTCTTTACATTATTCCCACCCCGGGTCTTGTGTACTGAAGATTTGTATCTGCTTTACTAGGAAATATGGTATTCATGGGGGGTGTAATGCCACCTATCACCTGTAGGGGCGCTGCATGGACAGGACTTGCTGGCAGGGTCTCCCACACATGGGGCAATAGATTACTCTGGGAGGGATCAGATTTACATCTAAATTGTCTAAAAGGTGAATGGCTGTCGATGGCTCCAGTCCTACAGACAGAAGATGATGGAGCTTACCGATATTAGGGGAGGGGGTTGGGGCGACAAAGAATCCTAAGTAACCCATGGTGACATCTTTGTTTCCTGCAGGAGCTCAGCGCTTACAACACCAAGACAATCTCCAGCTCCAATTTCAAAAAACACGAAAAAGTCGCTTTATCATCCATGGATTTATTGACCATGGGGAGAAGAACTGGATGGTGGACATGAGCCAGGTGGGTGCAGAGAGGGGCCACCCACTATTATCAGGGGGAAGGAGGGCGGCACAGTAATATCATCACATGGGGTACAGGGAAACTAGATGAAGGTAACACAGGAGTCACCACTAACAATAGGTAAAAGATATTGGTCCTTGCTCCTCCCTGGACAGATTACAGAGCATGCCCATTACACCCTAACATAGAAGACAATAGATAATGGCCATTGCTCCCCCCCCCTCCCTGCACAGATTACAGAGCATGCCCATTACACTCTAACATAGAAGACAATAGATAATGGTCATTGCTCCTCTCCATACTTGCATAGGTCACAGAGCATTCCCACTACACTCCCCATACAAGACAATAGATATGGGGTCTCAAACTCAATTTGCCCGGGGGCCGCTGGAGGTAGAGTCTGGGTGAGGCTGGGCCGCATCAGGTTTTCCACAAGCTATGTGCGCTGCAGCAAATTTAGCTCCGCCCACTGTTATGTTGACTCCGCCCATTCTCATTCATTTTTCATGTGCCCCCACACAGTATAATCCTCCTACAGTCACCCGTACATTATATGTCCCCACATTATAATGTTCCCTTCCAACCACGCCACAGTATTAAGTCCCTCTCTTGGTGCCCCAGTTTAAAATGGGAGAAACTAGAGGGGACATGAAACTGGAGCAGCTGGAGGGGGACATTAAACAGTGGGGGTAGCTGGACGGTAACAATAAACTGGGGGCAACTAGAGGCGGACAGGTCCTCCTACAGCGACTCCCACGGTTTAATGCCCTCTCCAGTTGTTCCCATTCATCTCCCCCCAGTTTCATCTCCCCCCACTATTTCTCCCCCAGTTTCATATCTCCCTTCATCTGCCCCCATTTTCATGCTCCCCCTCATCTCTGCCCCCATTTTCATGCTCCCCCTCATCTCTGCCCCCAATTTCATGTTCCCTTTCCATATGCGGCCCCAGTTTCATGTCCCCCCTCCATCTCTGCCCCCTTTATAACATTCCCCTTCCATCTCTGCCCTTAGATTACTGAGAGACACACAAACACACACACAAACACACACACACACCACACACACACTCTCCACCCTGCATCTCACATTCCCCTCCCCTCTCAGTACGACATCTCTTCATCTTCCGGCCGGCACACTAAGACATGCCTCTGATGTCACACACAGGTCCTTCAGTTTTAAACTTCAGTAGTACAAGCTTTCCACCGATCACCCATCGCTTTTATTGCTGTTATAAGAGCCGGGGGTTGACCGGAGGAAACACTAAAGGGACATAGTGGGACATGCAGGGAGCTGTGCGGGGGCCGCAGTGGGCCGCGAGTTTGAGACCCGTGCAATAGATGATGTTCCTTAGAAGACAGTAGATGATGGTCCTTAGAAGACACTAGATGATGGTCCTTAGAAGACAGTAGATGATGTTCCTTAGAAGACAGTAGATGATGGTCCTTAGAAGACAGTAGATGATGGTCCTTAGACGACAGTAGATGATGGTCCTTAGAAGACACTAGATGATGGTCCTTAGAAGACAGTAGATGATGTTCCTTAGAAGACAGTAGATGATGGTCCTTAGAAGACAGTAGATGATGGTCCTTAGACGACAGTAGATGATGGTCCTTAGAAGACAGTAGATGATGGTCCTTAGAAGACAGTAGATGATGGTCCTTAGAAGACAGTAGATGATGGTCCTTAGAAGACACTAGATGATGGTCCTTAGAAGACAGTAGATGATGGTCCTTAGAAGACAGTAGATGATGGTCCTTAGAAGACAGTAGATGATGGTCCTTAGAAGACAGTAGATGATGGTCCTTAGAAGACAGTAGATGATGGTCCTTGCTCCTCCTCCTTCCTGCACAATGATTTCGACACATTCACATGTTGAGGAGAAATGAAATGTACAAACATAATTTATAAATCTGAGCTATCATAAGAATGGCTGAGACAAATGCCAAGTGTCAGCGATATTGTTCTGTACAAAGTCGCGTCCTCCCAGTGCCAAGAGTCTGATATCATCCTGACCAGGCCAAGTCCTTGCGATAAGCACTTATATAGTGTCAGTAGTGCCATATATAATATCCGTTACTATGTCAACAGCTAGGAAGCCTATACAGGGGTCACAAGAATCATATATAGGTGAGCAAAACACCCCAGTCAGAGGATCCAAATCACACAAATAGAAATCAAGGAGCCACACATAGGGGAAACCAGAGCCACATATTGGGGAAACAAGAGCCACATATAGAGGTAACAAGAGCCACATAAAGGGGAAACAAGAGCCACATATAGGGAAACAAGAGCCACATATAGAGGAAACAAGAGCCACATATAGGGAAACAAGAGCCACATATAGGGAAACAAGAGCCACATATAGCGGAAACAAGAGCCACATATAGAGGAAACAAGAGCCACATAGAGAGGAAACAAGAGCCACATAGAGAGGAAACAAGAGCCACATATAAGGGAAACAAGAGCCACATATAGAGGAAACAAGAGCCACATAGAGAGGAAACAAGAGCCACATATAGAGGAAACAAGAGCCACATATAGAGGAAACAAGAGCCACATATAGAGGAAACAAGAGCCACATAGAGAGGAAACAAGAGCCACATATAGAGGAAACAAGAGCCACATATAGGGAAACAAGAGCCACATATAGGGAAACAAGAGCCACATATAGGGAAACAAGAGCCACATATAGGGAAACAAGAGCCACATATAGGGAAACAAGAGCCACATATAGCGGAAACAAGAGCCACATATAGAGGAAACAAGAGCCACATAGAGAGGAAACAAGAGCCACATAGAGAGGAAACAAGAGCCACATATAGAGGAAACAAGAGCCACATATAGAGGAAACAAGAGCCACATATAGAGGTAACAAGAGCCACATAAAGGGGAAACAAGAGCCACATATAGGGAAACAAGAGCCACATATAGAGGAAACAAGAGCCACATAGAGAGGAAACAAGAGCCACATAGAGAGGAAACAAGAGCCACATATAGAGGAAACAAGAGCCACATATAGAGGAAACAAGAGCCACATATAGAGGTAACAAGAGCCACATAAAGGGGAAACAAGAGCCACATATAGGGAAACAAGAGCCACATATAGAGGAAACAAGAGCCACATATAGGGAAATAAGAGCCACATATAGGGAAACAAGAGCCACATATAGCGGAAACAAGAGCCACATATAGAGGAAACAAGAGCCACATAGAGAGGAAACAAGAGCCACATAGAGAGGAAACAAGAGCCACATATAAGGGAAACAAGAGCCACATATAGAGGAAACAAGAGCCACATAGAGAGGAAACAAGAGCCACATATAGAGGAAACAAGAGCCACATATAGAGGAAACAAGAGCCACATATAGAGGAAACAAGAGCCACATAGAGAGGAAACAAGAGCCACATATAGAGGAAACAAGAGCCACATATAGGGAAACAAGAGCCACATATAGGGAAACAAGAGCCACATATAGAGGAAACAAGAGCCACATATAGAGGAAACAAGAGCCACATAGAAAGGAAACAAGAGCCACATATAGAGGAAACAAGAGCCACATAGAAAGGAAACAAGAGCCACATAGAGAGGAAACAAGAGCCACATATAAGGGAAACAAGAGCCACATATAGAGGAAACAAGAGCCACATAGAGAGGAAACAAGAGCCACATAGAGAGGAAACAAGAGCCACATATAGAGGAAACAAGAGCCACATATAGAGGAAACAAGAGCCACATATAGAGGAAACAAGAGCCACATATAGAGGAAACAAGAGCCACATATAGAGGAAACAAGAGCCACATATAGAGGAAACAAGAGCCACATATAAGGGAAACAAGAGCCATATATAGGGGAAACAAGAGCCATATATAGAGGAAAAAGAGCCACATATAGGGGAAACAAGAGCCACATATAGAGGAAACAAGAGCCACATATAGAGGAAAAAAGAGCCACATATAGGGGAAACAAGAGCCACATATAGAGGAAACAAGAGCCACATATAGAGGAAAAAAGAGCCACATCTAGGGGAAACAAGAGCCACATATAGAGGAAACAAGAGCCACATATAAGGGAAACAAGAGCCACATATAGAGGAAACAAGAGCCACATATAGAGGAAACAAGAGCCACATATAGAGGTAACAAGAGCCACATAAAGGGGAAACAAGAGCCACATATAGGGAAACAAGAGCCACATATAGAGGAAACAAGAGCCACATATAGGGAATCAAGAGCCACATATAGGGAAACAAGAGCCACATATAGAGGAAACAAGAGCCACATATAGAGGAAACAAGAGCCACATAGAGAGGAAACAAGAGCCACATAGAGAGGAAACAAGAGCCACATATAAGGGAAACAAGAGCCACATATAGAGGAAACAAGAGCCACATATAGAGGAAACAAGAGCCACATATAGAGGAAACAAGAGCCACATAGAGAGGAAACAAGAGCCACATAGAGAGGAAACAAGAGCCACATATAAGGGAAACAAGAGCCACATATAAGGGAAACAAGAGCCACATATAGAGGAAACAAGAGCCACATATAGAGGAAACAAGAGCCACATATAGAGGAAACAAGAGCCACATATAGAGGAAAAAAGAGCCACATATAGGGGAAACAAGAGCCACATATAGAGGAAACAAGAGCCACATATAGAGGAAACAAGAGCCACATATAGAGGAAACAAGAGCCACATATAGGGGAAACAAGAGCCACATATAGAGGAAACAAGAGCCACATATAGAGGAAACAAGAGCCACATATAGAGGAAACAAGAGCCACATATAGAGGAAAAAAGAGCCACATCTAGGGGAAACAAGAGCCACATATAGAGGAAACAAGAGCCATATATAGGGGAAACTAGAGCCAGTATGAGATGTGTAGGCCCCTGAGCTTGGTTAGACATCCCCTATGTGACTGTACGCTCTGCTATTTCCAGACTATGTTACGGGTGGAGGACGTCAACTGTTTCTGCATTGACTGGAGCGGCGGCTCGCGGACTCTGTACACTCAGGCGGCCAATAACATCCGAGTGGTGGGGGCAGAAGTGGCTTATTTCATTAACAAACTCTCGGTGAGGCCACGTCTTATAGGACTATTGTATCTGACCATAAAGACCTTCCTCTCACTAGCGTCTCACCTTCATTCCTCTGACTTACAGGAAGAATTTTACTACCACCCTTCTAACATCCACATCATTGGGCACAGTCTGGGGGCGCATGCCGCAGGTGAAGCTGGAAAGAGACAGCCAGGAATCGGAAGGATAACTGGTCAGTGTGACTGAGTGGTGAGGTCATGGCATGGTGCTCTGGATATCTACAGATAGTGACATCAGAAGACACTGCTTTCTATGTATCTGACACCTCATCAGGTTTTCTTGGACATGCACATGATCTAAGGCTGCTCGTCTGTGTAGTCCTGATAGTCTTCAGGTCCTCTGTGTAGTACTGATAGTCTTCAGGTCCTCTGTGTAGTAGTGATAGTCTTCAGGTCCTCTGTGTAATACTGATAGTCTTCAGGTCCTCTGTGTAGTACTGATAGTCTTCAGGTCCTCTGTGTAGTACTGATAGTCTTCAGGTCCTCTGTGTAGTACTGATAGTCTTCAGGTCCTCTGTGTAGTCCTGATAGTCTTCAGGTCCTCTGTGTAGTCCTGATAGTCTTCAGGTCCTCTGTGTAGTACTGATAGTCTTCAGGTCCTCTGTGTAGTACAGATAGTCTTCAGGTCCTCTGTGTAGTACTGATAGTCTTCAGGTCCTCTGTGTAGTACTGATAGTCTTCAGGTCCTCTGTGTAGTACTGATAGTCTTCAGGTCCTCTGTGTAGTACTGATAGTCTTCAGGTCCTCTGTGTAGTACTGATAGTCTTCAGGTCCTCTGTGTAGTACTGATAGTCTTCAGGTCCTCTGTGTAGTCCTGATAGTCTTCAGGTCCTCTGTGTAGTCCTGATAGTCTTCAGGTCCTCTGTGTAGTACTGATAGTCTTCAGGTCCTCTGTGTAGTCCTGATAGTCTTCAGGTCCTCTGTGTAGTCCTGATAGTCTTCAGGTCCTCTGTGTAGTACTGATAGTCTTCAGGTCCTCTGTGTAATACTGATAGTCTTCAGGTCCTCTGTGTAGTACTGATAGTCTTCAGGTCCTCTGTGTAGTACTGATAGTCTTCAGGTCCTCTGTGTAGTACTGATAGTCTTCAGGTCCTCTGTGTAGTACAGATAGTCTTCAGGTCCTCTGTGTAGTACAGATAGTCTTCAGGTCCTCTGTGTAGTACTGATAGTCTTCAGGTCCTCTGTGTAGTACTGATAGTCTTCAGGTCCTCTGTGTAGTACTGATAGTCTTCAGGTCCTCTGTGTAGTACAGATAGTCTTCAGGTCCTCTGTGTAGTACAGATAGTCTTCAGGTCCTCTGTGTAGTACTGATAGTCTTCAGGTCCTCTGTGTAGTACTGATAGTCTTCAGGTCCTCTGTGTAGTACTGATAGTCTTCAGGTCCTCTGTGTAGTACTGATAGTCTTCAGGTCCTCTGTGTAGTACTGATAGTCTTCAGGTCCTCTGTGTAGTACAGATAGTCTTCAGGTCCTCTGTGTAGTACTGATAGTCTTCAGGTCCTCTGTGTAGTACTGATAGTCTTCAGGTCCTCTGTGTAGTACTGATAGTCTTCAGGTCCTCTGTGTAGTCCTGATAGTCTTCAGGTCCTCTGTGTAGTACTGATAGTCTTCAGGTCCTCTGTGTAGTACTGATAGTCTTCAGGTCCTCTGTGTAGTACAGATAGTCTTCAGGTCCTCTGTGTAGTACTGATAGTCTTCAGGTCCTCTGTGTAGTACTGATAGTCTTCAGGTCCTCTGTGTAGTACAGATAGTCTTCAGGTCCTCTGTGTAGTACTGATAGTCTTCAGGTCCTCTGTGTAGTACTGATAGTCTTCAGGTCCTCTGTGTAGTACTGATAGTCTTCAGGTCCTCTGTGTAGTACTGATAGTCTTCAGGTCCTCTGTGTAGTACTGATAGTCTTCAGGTCCTCTGTGTAGTCCTGATAGTCTTCAGGTCCTCTGTGTAGTCCTGATAGTCTTCAGGTCCTCTGTGTAGTACTGATAGTCTTCAGGTCCTCTGTGTAGTCCTGATAGTCTTCAGGTCCTCTGTGTAGTCCTGATAGTCTTCAGGTCCTCTGTGTAGTACTGATAGTCTTCAGGTCCTCTGTGTAATACTGATAGTCTTCAGGTCCTCTGTGTAGTACTGATAGTCTTCAGGTCCTCTGTGTAGTACTGATAGTCTTCAGGTCCTCTGTGTAGTACTGATAGTCTTCAGGTCCTCTGTGTAGTACAGATAGTCTTCAGGTCCTCTGTGTAGTACAGATAGTCTTCAGGTCCTCTGTGTAATACTGATAGTCTTCAGGTCCTCTGTGTAGTACTGATAGTCTTCAGGTCCTCTGTGTAGTACTGATAGTCTTCAGGTCCTCTGTGTAGTACTGATAGTCTTCAGGTCCTCTGTGTAGTACAGATAGTCTTCAGGTCCTCTGTGTAGTACAGATAGTCTTCAGGTCCTCTGTGTAGTACTGATAGTCTTCAGGTCCTCTGTGTAGTACTGATAGTCTTCAGGTCCTCTGTGTAGTCCTGATAGTCTTCAGGTCCTCTGTGTAGTACTGATAGTCTTCAGGTCCTCTGTGTAGTACTGATAGTCTTCAGGTCCTCTGTGTAGTACAGATAGTCTTCAGGTCCTCTGTGTAGTACTGATAGTCTTCAGGTCCTCTGTGTAGTACTGATAGTCTTCAGGTCCTCTGTGTAGTACTGATAGTCTTCAGGTCCTCTGTGTAGTACTGATAGTCTTCAGGTCCTCTGTGTAGTACTGATAGTCTTCAGGTCCTCTGTGTAGTCCTGATAGTCTTCAGGTCCTCTGTGTAGTCCTGATAGTCTTCAGGTCCTCTGTGTAGTACTGATAGTCTTCAGGTCCTCTGTGTAGTACAGATAGTCTTCAGGTCCTCTGTGTAGTACTGATAGTCTTCAGGTCCTCTGTGTAGTACTGATAGTCTTCAGGTCCTCTGTGTAGTACTGATAGTCTTCAGGTCCTCTGTGTAGTACTGATAGTCTTCAGGTCCTCTGTGTAGTACTGATAGTCTTCAGGTCCTCTGTGTAGTACTGATAGTCTTCAGGTCCTCTGTGTAGTACTGATAGTCTTCAGGTCCTCTGTGTAGTACTGATAGTCTTCAGGTCCTCTGTGTAGTACTGATAGTCTTCAGGTCCTCTGTGTAGTACTGATAGTCTTCAGGTCCTCTGTGTAGTCCTGATAGTCTTCAGGTCCTCTGTGTAGTCCTGATAGTCTTCAGGTCCTCTGTGTAGTCCTGATAGTCTTCAGGTGCTCTCACCTCTGTCCTCCTCATCTTGTGCACAGGACTGGATCCCGCTCAGCCGTACTTTCAGGACACCCCCCCTGAGGTCAGACTGGATCCCTCTGATGCTGTTCTTGTTGACGTCATTCACACCGATACAACGCCAACTATAGCCACCCTAGGTACGGACACTGATGGACATTTGGGGCTTATCGGACATTTTACTTACTGACGGGAGACCGTGTACTGTCCTTTACTTACTGACGGGAGACCGTGTACTGTCCTTTACTTACTGACGGGAGACCGTGTACTGTCCTTTACTTACTGACGGGAGACCGTGTACTGTCCTTTACTTACTGACTGGAGACCGTGTACTGTCCTTTACTTACTGACTGGAGACCGTGTACTGTCCTTTACTTACTGACGGGAGACCGTGTACTGTCCTTTACTTACTGACTGGAGACCGTGTACTGTCCTTTACTTACTGACGGGAGACCGTGTACTGTCCTTTACTTACTGACGGGAGACCGTGTACTGTCCTTTACTTACTGACGGGAGACCGTGTACTGTCCTTTACTTACTGACTGGAGACCGTGTACTGTCCTTTACTTACTGACTGGAGACCGTGTACTGTCCTTTACTTACTGACTGGAGACCGTGTACTGTCCTTTACTTACTGACTGGAGACCGTGTACTGTCCTTTACTTACTGACTGGAGACCGTGTACTGTCCTTTACTTACTGACTGGAGACCGTGTACTGTCCTTTACTTACTGACGGGAGACCGTGTACTGTCCTTTACTTACTGACGGGAGACCGTGTACTGTCCTTTACTTACTGACGGGAGACCGTGTACTGTCCTTTACTTACTGACGGGAGACCGTGTACTGTCCTTTACTTACTGACGGGAGACCGTGTACTGTCCTTTACTTACTGACTGGAGACCGTGTACTGTCCTTTACTTACTGACTGGAGACCGTGTACTGTCCTTTACTTACTGACTGGAGACCGTGTACTGTCCTTTACTTACTGACTGGAGACCGTGTACTGTCCTTTACTTACTGACGGGAGACCGTGTACTGTCCTTTACTTACTGACGGGAGACCGTGTACTGTCCTTTACTTACTGACGGGAGACCGTGTACTGTCCTTTACTTACTGACTGGAGACCGTGTACTGTCCTTTACTTACTGACTGGAGACCGTGTACTGTCCTTTACTTACTGACTGGAGACCGTGTACTGTCCTTTACTTACTGACTGGAGACCGTGTACTGTCCTTTACTTACTGACTGGAGACCGTGTACTGTCCTTTACTTACTGACTGGAGACCGTGTACTGTCCTTTACTTACTGACTGGAGACCGTGTACTGTCCTTTACTTACTGACTGGAGACCGTGTACTGTCCTTTACTTACTGACTGGAGACCGTGTACTGTCCTTTACTTACTGACTGGAGACCGTGTACTGTCCTTTACTTACTGACTGGAGACCGTGTACTGTCCTTTACTTACTGACTGGAGACCGTGTACTGTCCTTTACTTACTGACGGGAGACCGTGTACTGTCCTTTACTTACTGACTGGAGACCGTGTACTGTCCTTTACTTACTGACTGGAGACCGTGTACTGTCCTTTACTTACTGACGGGAGACCGTGTACTGTCCTTTACTTACTGACTGGAGACCGTGTACTGTCCTTTACTTACTGACGGGAGACCGTGTACTGTCCTTTACTTACTGACTGGAGACCGTGTACTGTCCTTTACTTACTGACTGGAGACCGTGTACTGTCCTTTACTTACTGACGGGAGACCGTGTACTGTCCTTTACTTACTGACGGGAGACCGTGTACTGTCCTTTACTTACTGACTGGAGACCGTGTACTGTCCTTTACTTACTGACTGGAGACCGTGTACTGTCCTTTACTTACTGACGGGAGACCGTGTACTGTCCTTTACTTACTGACTGGAGACCGTGTACTGTCCTTTACTTACTGACTGGAGACCGTGTACTGTCCTTTACTTACTGACGGGAGACCGTGTACTGTCCTTTACTTACTGACTGGAGACCGTGTACTGTCCTTTACTTACTGACGGGAGACCGTGTACTGTCCTTTACTTACTGACTGGAGACCGTGTACTGTCCTTTACTTACTGACGGGAGACCGTGTACTGTCCTTTACTTACTGACGGGAGACCGTGTACTGTCCTTTACTTACTGACTGGAGACCGTGTACTGTCCTTTACTTACTGACGGGAGACCGTGTACTGTCCTTTACTTACTGACGGGAGACCGTGTACTGTCCTTTACTTACTGACTGGAGACCGTGTACTGTCCTTTACTTACTGACTGGAGACCGTGTACTGTCCTTTACTTACTGACTGGAGACCGTGTACTGTCCTTTACTTACTGACTGGAGACCGTGTACTGTCCTTTACTTACTGACGGGAGACCGTGTACTGTCCTTTACTTACTGACTGGAGACCGTGTACTGTCCTTTACTTACTGACTGGAGACCGTGTACTGTCCTTTACTTACTGACTGGAGACCGTGTACTGTCCTTTACTTACTGACGGGAGACCGTTGTACTGTCCTTTACTTACTGACTGGAGACCGTGTACTGTCCTTTACTTACTGACGGGAGACCGTGTACTGTCCTTTACTTACTGACTGGAGACCGTGTACTGTCCTTTACTTACTGACGGGAGACCGTGTACTGTCCTTTACTTACTGACTGGAGACCGTGTACTGTCCTTTACTTACTGACTGGAGACCGTGTACTGTCCTTTACTTACTGACGGGAGACCGTGTACTGTCCTTTACTTACTGACGGGAGACCGTTGTACTGTCCTTTACTTACTGACTGGAGACCGTGTACTGTCCTTTACTTACTGACTGGAGACCGTGTACTGTCCTTTACTTACTGACTGGAGACCGTGTACTGTCCTTTACTTACTGACTGGAGACCGTGTACTGTCCTTTACTTACTGACTGGAGACCGTGTACTGTCCTTTACTTACTGACTGGAGACCGTGTACTGTCCTTTACTTACTGACTGGAGACCGTGTACTGTCCTTTACTTACTGACGGGAGACCGTGTACTGTCCTTTACTTACTGACTGGAGACCGTGTACTGTCCTTTACTTACTGACTGGAGACCGTGTACTGTCCTTTACTTACTGACGGGAGACCGTGTACTGTCCTTTACTTACTGACGGGAGACCGTGTACTGTCCTTTACTTACTGACGGGAGACCGTGTACTGTCCTTTACTTACTGACGGGAGACCGTGTACTGTCCTTTACTTACTGACGGGAGACCGTGTACTGTCCTTTACTTACTGACGGGAGACCGTGTACTGTCCTTTACTTACTGACTGGAGACCGTGTACTGTCCTTTACTTACTGACGGGAGACCGTGTACTGTCCTTTACTTACTGACTGGAGACCGTGTACTGTCCTTTACTTACTGACTGGAGACCGTGTACTGTCCTTTACTTACTGACTGGAGACCGTGTACTGTCCTTTACTTACTGACTGGAGACCGTGTACTGTCCTTTACTTACTGACGGGAGACCGTGTACTGTCCTTTACTTACTGACTGGAGACCGTGTACTGTCCTTTACTTACTGACTGGAGACCGTGTACTGTCCTTTACTTACTGACTGGAGACCGTGTACTGTCCTTTACTTACTGACTGGAGACCGTGTACTGTCCTTTACTTACTGACGGGAGACCGTGTACTGTCCTTTACTTACTGACTGGAGACCGTGTACTGTCCTTTACTTACTGACGGGAGACCGTGTACTGTCCTTTACTTACTGACTGGAGACCGTGTACTGTCCTTTACTTACTGACGGGAGACCGTGTACTGTCCTTTACTTACTGACTGGAGACCGTGTACTGTCCTTTACTTACTGACTGGAGACCGTGTACTGTCCTTTACTTACTGACGGGAGACCGTGTACTGTCCTTTACTTACTGACTGGAGACCGTGTACTGTCCTTTACTTACTGACGGGAGACCGTGTACTGTCCTTTACTTACTGACGGGAGACCGTGTACTGTCCTTTACTTACTGACGGGAGACCGTGTACTGTCCTTTACTTACTGACTGGAGACCGTGTACTGTCCTTTACTTACTGACGGGAGACCGTGTACTGTCCTTTACTTACTGACTGGAGACCGTGTACTGTCCTTTACTTACTGACGGGAGACCGTGTACTGTCCTTTACTTACTGACTGGAGACCGTGTACTGTCCTTTACTTACTGACGGGAGACCGTGTACTGTCCTTTACTTACTGACTGGAGACCGTGTACTGTCCTTTACTTACTGACGGGAGACCGTGTACTGTCCTTTACTTACTGACTGGAGACCGTGTACTGTCCTTTACTTACTGACTGGAGACCGTGTACTGTCCTTTACTTACTGACTGGAGACCGTGTACTGTCCTTTACTTACTGACGGGAGACCGTGTACTGTCCTTTACTTACTGACGGGAGACCGTGTACTGTCCTTTACTTACTGACGGGAGACCGTGTACTGTCCTTTACTTACTGACTGGAGACCGTGTACTGTCCTTTACTTACTGACGGGAGACCGTGTACTGTCCTTTACTTACTGACTGGAGACCGTGTACTGTCCTTTACTTACTGACGGGAGACCGTGTACTGTCCTTTACTTACTGACGGGAGACCGTGTACTGTCCTTTACTTACTGACGGGAGACCGTGTACTGTCCTTTACTTACTGACTGGAGACCGTGTACTGTCCTTTACTTACTGACTGGAGACCGTGTACTGTCCTTTACTTACTGACGGGAGACCGTGTACTGTCCTTTACTTACTGACGGGAGACCGTGTACTGTCCTTTACTTACCAGGTACTGGAGGATTTGGGATAAGTCAAACAGTCGGCCATCTGGATTTTTTTCCAAATGGAGGGAAGCAAATGCCGGGATGTAAGAAGAACGAAGTCGTTGGTCATGTGACTGCTGATGACATCACAGCTGGTAATTATAGAGGTCACTATTACTTCATTGTCCCCACTATTACTTCATTGGCAGGATTATTGATAGCACATGTTAAGTGGGGGCCCCTTTATAGACTTTGCACCGGGGCCCAATGAGTTGTAGGATAAATTGTTGAATGTGACAAACGTTGATGACCTAGGATGATATTAATGGTGATTGTAGACAAGAAGAACCTACAATGACATGGAAGACATCAAAAATGTATGTGAGAGGACATGGAGGACATGAGATTGCATGCAGGTACTGGGATGAGATGGAGGATCTGGGATGAGATGGAGGATCTGGGATGAGATGGAGGTTGTTGGGATGAGATGGAGGTTGTTGGGATGACATGTTGAATCTGCTATGACATGGAGGATCTGGGATGACATGGAGGATCTGCTATGACATGGAGGATCTGGAATGACATGTAGGATGTGGATGAGATGGAGGATCTGGGATGACATGGAGGATCTGGGATGACATGGAGAATCTGGGATGACATGGAGGATCTGGGATGACATGGAGAATCTGGGATGACATGGAGGATCTGGGATGAGATGAGGATCTGGGATGAGATGGAGGATCTGGATGAGATGGAGGATCTGGGATGACATGGAGGATCTGGGATGACATGTAGAATCTGGGATGATATGAAGGTTGTTGTGATGAGATGGAGGATCTGGGATGACATGAAAGTTGTTGGGATGACATGGAGAATCTGCTATGACATGGAGGATCTGGGATGACATGCAGAATCTGCTATGACATGGAGGATCTGGGATGACATGGAGAATCTGGGATGACATGGAGGATCTGGAATGACATGTAGGATGTGGATGACATGGAGGATCTGGGATGACATGGAGAATCTGGGATGACATGGAGGATCTGGGATGAGATGTAGGATGTGGATGACATGGAGAATCTGGGATGACATGGAGAATCTGGGATGACATGGAGGATCTGGGATGAGATGAGGATCTGGGATGAGATGGAGGATCTGGGATGAGATGGAGGATCTGGGATGACATGGAGGATCTGGGATGACATGTAGGATCTGGGATGACATGGAGGATCTGGGATGAGATGAGGATCTGGGATGAGATGGAGGATCTGGGATGACATGGAGGATCTGGGATGACATGTAGGATCTGGGATGACATGTAGGATCTGGGATGACATGTAGGATCTGGGATGACATGTAGGATCTGGGATGACATGGAGAATCTGGGATGACATGGAGGATCTGGGATGAGATGAGGATCTGGGATGAGATGGAGGATCTGGGATGACATGGAGGATCTGGGATGACATGTAGGATCTGGGATGACATGTAGGATCTGGGATGACATGGAGGATCTGGGATGACATGTAGGATCTGGGATGACATGTAGGATCTGGGATGATATGGAGGTTGTTGTGATGAGATGGAGGATCTGGGATGAGATGGAGGATCTGGGATGACATGAAGGTTGTTGGGATGACATGGAGAATCTGGGATGAGATGGAGGATCTGGGATGACATGAAGGTTGTTGGGATGACATGGAGAATCTGCTATGACATGGAGGATCTGGGATGACATGCAGAATCTGCTATGCCATGGAGGATCTGGGATGAGATGGAGGTTGTTGGGATGACATGCAGAATCAGCTCTGACATGGAGGATCTGGGCTGGCGTGGAGTCTTCTACCTGGATACTATCTGCAGATACTTCCTAGAGGTCTTTTCTACCTTTGTATATTAATAAATATTTTCATCTGTTTCTTAGAAGTCAATGATTTGGTGGCCTGCAACCATCTGAGGAGCTACCAGTATTACACGCAGAGTATGCTGACCCCGGATGGCTTCATTGGATTCCCGAGCTCTTCATACGACGACTTCCTTGGAGTAAATTACAGAGAATTCAAAGATGTTACAATTATTATCCAGGGGGGTCCTGGTGTAGTACAGAGTATACAGGGGGGTCCTGGTGTAGTACAGAGTATACAGGGGGGTCCTGGTGTAGTACAGAGTATACAGGGGGGTCCTGGTGTAGTACAGAGTATACAGGGGGGTCCTGGTGTAGTACAGAGTATACAGGGGGGTCCTGGTGTAGTACAGAGTATACAGGGGGGTCCTGGTGTAGTACAGAGTATACAGGGGGGTCCTGGTGTAGTACAGAGTATACAGGGGGGTCCTGGTGTAGTACAGAGTATACAGGGGGGTCCTGGTGTAGTACAGAGTATACAGGGGGGTCCTGGTGTAGTACAGAGTATACAGGGGGGTCCTGGTGTAGTACAGAGTATACAGGGGGGTCCTGGTGTAGTACAGAGTATACAGGGGGGTCTGGTGTAGTACAGAGTATACAGGGGGGTCCTGGTGTAGTACAGAGTATACAGGGGGGTCCTGGTGTAGTACAGAGTATACAGGGGGGTCCTGGTGTAGTACAGAGTATACAGGGGGGTCCTGGTGTAGTACAGAGTATACAGGGGGGTCCTGGTGTAGTACAGAGTATACAGGGGGGTCCTGGTGTAGTACAGAGTATACAGGGGGGTCCTGGTGTAGTACAGAGTATACAGAAGGGTCCTGGTGTAGTACAGAGTATACAGGGGGGTCCTGGTGTGGTACAGAGTATACAGGGGGGTCCTGGTGTAGTACAGAGTATACAGGGGGGTCTGGTGTAGTACAGAGTATACAGGGGGGTCCTGGTGTAGTACAGAGTATACAGGGGGGTCCTGGTGTAGTACAGAGTATACAGGGGGGTCCTGGTGTAGTACAGAGTATACAGGGGGGTCCTGGTGTAGTACAGAGTATACAGGGGGGTCCTGGTGTAGTACAGAGTATACAGGGGGGTCCTGGTGTAGTACAGAGTATACAGGGGGGTCCTGGTGTAGTACAGAGTATACAGGGGGGTCCTGGTGTAGTACAGAGTATACAGGGGGGTCCTGGTGTAGTACAGAGTATACAGGGGGGGTCCTGGTGTAGTACAGAGTATACAGGGGGGTCCTGGTGTAGTACAGAGTATACAGGGGGGTCTGGTGTAGTACAGAGTATACAGGGGGGTCTGGTGTAGTACAGAGTATACAGGGGGGTCCTGGTGTAGTACAGAGTATACAGAAGGGTCCTGGTGTAGTACAGAGTATACAGGGGGGTCTGGTGTAGTACAGAGTATACAGGGGGGTCCTGGTGTAGTACAGAGTATACAGAAGGGTCCTGGTGTAGTACAGAGTATACAGGGGGGTCCTGGTGTAGTACAGAGTATACAGGGGGGTCCTGGTGTAGTACAGAGTATACAGGGGGGCCCTGGTGTAGTACAGAGTATACAGGGGGGTCCTGGTGTAGTACAGAGTATACAGGGGGGTCCTGGTGTAGTACAGAGTATACAGGGGGGTCCTGGTGTAGTACAGAGTATACAGGGGGGTCTGGTGTAGTACAGAGTATACAGGGGGGTCTGGTGTAGTACAGAGTATACAGGGGGCTGGTGTAGTACAGAGTATACAGGGGGGTCCTGGTGTAGTACAGAGTATACAGGGGGGGTCCTGGTGTAGTACAGAGTATACAGGGGGGTCCTGGTGTAGTACAGAGTATACAGGGGGGTCCTGGTGTAGTACAGAGTATACAGGGGGTCCTGGTGTAGTACAGAGTATACAGGGGGGTCCTGGTGTAGTACAGAGTATACAGGGGGGTCCTGGTGTAGTACAGAGTATACAGGGGGGTCCTGGTGTAGTACAGAGTATACAGGGGGGGGGGGTAGTACAGAGTATACAGGGGGGTCCTGGTGTAGTACAGAGTATACAGGGGGGTCCTGGTGTAGTACAGAGTATACAGGGTGGTCCTGGTGTAGTACAGAGTATACAGGGGGGTCCTGGTGTAGTACAGAGTATACAGGGGGGTCCTGGTGTAGTACAGAGTATACAGGGGGGTCCTGGTGTAGTACAGAGTATACAGGGGGGCCCTGGTGTAGTACAGAGTATACAGGGGGGTCCTGGTGTAGTACAGAGTATACAGGGGGGTCCTGGTGTAGTACAGAGTATACAGGGGGGTCCTGGTGTAGTACAGAGTATACAGGGGGGTCTGGTGTAGTACAGAGTATACAGGGGGGTCTGGTGTAGTACAGAGTATACAGGGGGCTGGTGTAGTACAGAGTATACAGGGGGGTCCTGGTGTAGTACAGAGTATACAGGGGGGTCCTGGTGTAGTACAGAGTATACAGGGGGGTCCTGGTGTAGTACAGAGTATACAGGGGGGTCCTGGTGTAGTACAGAGTATACAGGGGGTCCTGGTGTAGTACAGAGTATACAGGGGGGTCCTGGTGTAGTACAGAGTATACAGGGGGGTCCTGGTGTAGTACAGAGTATACAGGGGGGTCCTGGTGTAGTACAGAGTATACAGGGGGGGGGGGTAGTACAGAGTATACAGGGGGGTCCTGGTGTAGTACAGAGTATACAGGGGGGTCCTGGTGTAGTACAGAGTATACAGGGGGGTCCTGGTGTAGTACAGAGTATACAGGGGGGTCCTGGTGTAGTACAGAGTATACAGGGGGGTCCTGGTGTAGTACAGAGTATACAGGGGGGTCCTGGTGTAGTACAGAGTATACAGGGGGGTCCTGGTGTAGTACAGAGTATACAGGGGGGTCCTGGTGTAGTACAGAATATACAGGGGGGTCCTGGTGTAGTACAGAGTATACAGGGGGGTCTGGTGTAGTACAGAGTATACAGGGGGGTCCTGGTGTAGTACAGAGTATACAGGGGGGTCCTGGTGTAGTACAGAGTATACAGAAGGGTCCTGGTGTAGTACAGAGTATACAGGGGGGTCCTGGTGTAGTACGGAGTATACAGGGGGGTCCTGGTGTAGTACAGAGTATACAGGGGGGTCCTGGTGTAGTACAGAGTATACAGGGGGGTCCTGGTGTAGTACAGAGTATACAGGGGGGGGGGTAGTACAGAGTATACAGGGGGGTCCTGGTGTAGTACAGAGTATACAGGGGGGTCCTGGTGTAGTACAGAGTATACAGGGGGGTCCTGGTGTAGTACAGAGTATACAGGGGGGTCCTGGTGTAGTACAGAGTATACAGGGGGGTCCTGGTGTAGTACAGAGTATACAGGGGGGTCCTGGTGTAGTACAGAGTATACAGGGGGGTCCTGGTGTAGTACAGAGTATACAGGGGGGTCTGGTGTAGTACAGAGTATACAGGGGGGTCCTGGTGTAGTACAGAGTATACAGGGGGGTCCTGGTGTAGTACAGAGTATACAGGGGGGGGGTAGTACAGAGAATACAGGGGGGTCTGGTGTAGTACAGAGTATACAGGGGGGTCCTGGTGTAGTACAGAGTATACAGGGGGGTCCTGGTGTAGTACAGAGTATACAGGGGGGTCCTGGTGTAGTACAGAGTATACAGGGGGGTCTGGTGTAGTACAGAGTATACAGGGGGGTCTGGTGTAGTACAGAGTATACAGGGGGGTCCTGGTGTAGTACAGAGTATACAGGGTGGTCCTGGTGTAGTACAGAGTATACAGGGGGGTCCTGGTGTAGTACAGAGTATACAGGGGGGTCCTGGTGTAGTACAGAGTATACAGGGGGGTCCTGGTGTAGTACAGAGTATACAGGGGGGTCCTGGTGTAGTACAGAGTATACAGGGGGGTCCTGGTGTAGTACAGAGTATACAGGGGGGTCCTGGTGTAGTACAGAGTATACAGGGGGGTCCTGGTGTAGTACAGAGTATACAGGGGGGTCCTGGTGTAGTACAGAGTATACAGGGGGGTCCTGGTGTAGTACAGAGTATACAGGGGGGTTTGGTGTAGAACAGAGTATACAGGGGGGTCCTGGTGTAGTACAGAGTATACAGGGGGGGGGTAGTACAGAGTATACAGGGGGGTCCTGGTGTAGTACAGAGTATACAGGGGGGTCCTGGTGTAGTACAGAGTATACAGGGGGGGGGGTAGTACAGAGTATACAGGGGGGTCCTGGTGTAGTACAGAGTATACAGGGGGGTCCTGGTGTAGTACAGAGTATACAGGGGGGTCCTGGTGTAGTACAGAGTATACAGGGGGGTCCTAGTGTAGTACAGAGGATACAGGGGGGTCCTGGTGTAGTACAGAGTATACAGGGGGGTCCTGGTGTAGTACAGAGTATACAGGGGGACCTGATGTAGTACAGAGTATACAGGGGGGTCCTGGTGTAGTACAGAGTATACAGGGGGGTCCTGGTGTAGTACAGAGTATACAGGGGGGGGGTAGTACAGAGTATACAGGGGGGTCCTGGTGTAGTACAGAGTATACAAGGGGGGTCCTGGTGTAGTACAGAGTATACAGGGGGGTCCTGGTGTAGTACAGAGTATACAGGGGGTCCTGGTGTAGTACAGAGTATACAGGGGGACCTGGTGTAGTACAGAGTATACAGGGGGGGGGGGTAGTACAGAGTATACAGGGGGGTCCTGGTGTAGTACAGAGTATACAGGGGGGTCCTGGTGTAGTACAGAGTATACAGGGGGGGTCCTGGTGTAGTACAGAGTATACAGGGGGAGGGGGTAGTACAGAGTATACAGGGGGGTCCTGGTGTAGTACAGAGTATACAGGGGGGTCCTGGTGTAGTACAGAGTATACAGGGGGGGGGTAGTACAGAGTATACAGGGGGGTCCTGGTGTAGTACAGAGTATACAGGGGGGTCCTGGTGTAGTACAGAGTATACAGGGGGGTCTGGTGTAGTACAGAGTATACAGGGGGGTCCTGGTGTAGTACAGAGTATACAGGGGGGGGGGGGGGTAGTACAGAGTATACAGGGGGGTCCTGGTGTAGTACAGAGTATACAGGGGGGTCCTGGTGTAGTACAGAGTATACAGGGGGGTCCTGGTGTAGTACAGAGTATACAGGGGGGTCCTGGTGTAGTACAGAGTATACAGGGGGGTCCTGGTGTAGTACAGAGTATACAGGGGGGTCCTGGTGTAGTACAGAGTATACAGGGGGGTCCTGGTGTAGTACAGAGTATACAGGGGGGTCCTGGTGTAGTACAGAGTATACGGGGGGGGGGGTGTAGTACAGAGTATACAGGGGGGTCCTGGTGTAGTACAGAGTATACAGGGGGGTCTGGTGTAGTACAGAGTATACAGGGGGGTCCTGGTGTAGTACAGAGTATACAGGGGGGTCCTGGTGTAGTACAGAGTATACAGGGGGTCCTGTGTAGTACAGAGTATACAGGGGGGTCCTGGTGTAGTACAGAGTATACAGGGGGGTCCTGGTGTAGTACAGAGTATACGGGGGGGGGGTGTAGTACAGAGTATACAGGGGGGTCCTGGTGTAGTACAGAGTATACAGGGGGGTCTGGTGTAGTACAGAGTATACAGGGGGGTCCTGGTGTAGTACAGAGTATACAGGGGGAGGGGGTAGTACAGAGTATACAGGGGGGTCCTGGTGTAGTACAGAGTATACAGGGGGGTCCTGGTGTAGTACAGAGTATACGGGGGGGGGGGTGTAGTACAGAGTATACAGGGGGGTCCTGGTGTAGTACAGAGTATACAGGGGGGTCTGGTGTAGTACAGAGTATACAGGGGGGTCCTGGTGTAGTACAGAGTATACAGGGGGAGGGGGTAGTACAGAGTATACAGGGGGGTCCTGGTGTAGTACAGAGTATACAGGGGGGTCCTGGTGTAGTACAGAGTATACGGGGGGGGGGGTGTAGTACAGAGTATACAGGGGGGTCCTGGTGTAGTACAGAGTATACAGGGGGGTCCTGGTGTAGTACAGAGTATACAGGGGGGTCCTGGTGTAGTACAGAGTATACAGGGGGAGGGGGTAGTACAGAGTATACAGGGGGGTCCTGGTTTAGTACAGAGTATACGGGGGGGGGGGGTGTAGTACAGAGTATACAGGGGGGTCCTGGTGTAGTACAGAGTATACAGGGGGGTCCTGGTGTAGTACAGAGTATACAGGGGGGTCTGGTGTAGTACAGAGTATACAGGGGAGTCCTGGTGTAGTACAGAGTATACAGGGGGGTCCTGGTGTAGTACAGAGTATACAGGGGGGTCCTGGTGTAGTACAGAGTATACAGGGGGGTCCTGGTGTAGTACAGAGTATACAGGGGGGTCCTGGTGTAGTACAGAGTATACAGGGGGGTCCTGGTGTAGTACAGAGTATACAGGGGGGTCCTGGTGTAGTACAGAGTATACAGGGGGGTCCTGGTGTAGTACAGAGTATACAGGGGGGTCTGGTGTAGTACAGAGTATACGGGGGGTCCTGGTGTAGTACAGAGTATACAGGGGGGTCCTGGTGTAGTACAGAGTATACAGGGGGGGTCCTGGTGTAGTACAGAGTATACAGGGGGGTCCTGGTGTAGTACAGAGTATACAGGGGGGTCCTGGTGTAGTACAGAGTATACAGGGGGGTCCTGGTGTAGTACAGAGTATACAGGGGGGTCCTGGTGTAGTACAGAGTATACAGGGGGGGGTAGTACAGAGTATACAGGGTGGTCCTGGTGTAGTACAGAGTATACAGGGGGGTCCTGGTGTAGTACAGAGTATACAGAAGGGTCCTGGTGTAGTACAGAGTATACAGGGGGGTCCTGGTGTGGTACAGAGTATACAGGGGGGTCCTGGTGTAGTACAGAGTATACGGGGGGTCCTGGTGTAGTACAGAGTATACAGGGGGGTCCTGGTGTAGTACAGAGTATACAGGGGGGTCCTGGTGTAGTACAGAGTATACAGGGGGAGGGGGGTAGTACAGAGTATACAGGGGGGTCCTGGTGTAGTACAGAGTATACAGGGGAGGGGGTAGTACAGAGTATACAGGGGGGTCCTGGTGTAGTACAGAGTATACAGGGGGGTCCTGGTGTAGTACAGAGTATACAGGGGGGTCCTGGTGTAGTACAGAGTATACAGGGGGGGTCTGGTGTAGTACAGAGTATACAGGGGGGGGGGTGTAGTACAGAGTATACAGGGGGGTCCTGGTGTAGTACAGAGTATACAGGGGGGTCCTGGTGTAGTACAGAGTATACAGGGGGGTCTGGTGTAGTACAGAGTATACAGGGGGGTCCTGGTGTAGTACAGAGTATACAGGGGGGTCCTGGTGTAGTACAGAGTATACAGGGGGGTCCTGGTGTAGTACAGAGTATACAGGGGGGTCCTGGTGTAGTACAGAGTATACAGGGGGGTCCTGGTGTAGTACAGAGTATACAGGGGGGTCCTGGTGTAGTACAGAGTATACAGGGGGGTCTGGTGTAGTACAGAGTATACAGGGGGGTCTTGGTGTAGTACAGAGTATACAGAGGGGTCCTGGTGTAGTACAGAGTATACAGAAGGGTCCTGGTGTAGTACAGAGTATACAGGGGGGTCTTGGTGTAGTACAGAGTATACAGAGGGGTCCTGGTGTAGTACAGAGTATACAGAAGGGTCCTGGTGTAGTACAGAGTATACAGGGGGGTCCTGGTGTAGTACAGAGTATACAGGGGGGTCCTGGTGTAGTACAGAGTATACAGGGGGGTCCTGGTGTAGTACAGAGTATACAGGGGGGTCCTGGTGTAGTACAGAGTATACAGGGGGGTCCTGGTGTAGTACAGAGTATACAGGGGGGTCCTAGTGTAGTACAGAGTATACAGGGGGCTGGTGTAGTACAGAGTATACAGGGGGGTCCTGGTGTAGTACAGAGTATACAGGGGGGTCCTGGTGTAGTACAGAGTATACAGGGGGGTCCTGGTGTAGTACAGAGTATACAGGGGGGTCCTGGTGTAGTACAGAGTATACAGGGGGGTCCTGGTGTAGTACAGAGTATACAGGGGGGTCCTGGTGTAGTACAGAGTATACAGGGGGGTCCTGGTGTAGTACAGAGTATACAGGGGGGTCCTGGTGTAGTACAGAGTATACAGAAGGGTCCTGGTGTAGTACAGAGTATACAGGGGGACCTGGTGTAGTACAGAGTATACAGGGGGGGGGGGGTAGTACAGAGTATACAGGGGGGTCCTGGTGTAGTACAGAGTATACAGGGGGGTCCTGGTGTAGTACAGAGTATACAGGGGGGTCCTGGTGTAGTACAGAGTATACAGGGGGGTCCTGGTGTAGTACAGAGTATACAGGGGGGTCCTGGTGTAGTACAGAGTATACAGGGGGGTCCTGGTGTAGTACAGAGTATACAGGGGGGTCCTGGTGTAGTACAGAGTATACAGGGGGTCCTGGTGTAGTACAGAGTATACAGGGTGGTCCTGGTGTAGTACAGAGTATACAGGGGGGTCCTGGTGTAGTACAGAGTATACAGGGGAGTCCTGGTGTAGTACAGAGTATACAGGGGGGTCCTGGTGTAGTACAGAGTATACAGGGGGGTCCTGGTGTAGTACAGAGTATACAGGGTGGTCCTGGTGTAGTACAGAGTATACAGGGGGGTCCTGGTGTAGTACAGAGTATACAGGGGGGTCCTGGTGTAGTACAGAGTATACAGGGGGGTCCTGGTGTAGTACAGAGTATACAGGGGGGTCCTGGTGTAGTACAGAGTACACAGGGGGGTCCTGGTGTAGTACAGAGTATACAGGGGGGTCCTGGTGTAGTACAGAGTATACAGGGGGGTTCTGGTGTAGTACAGAGTATACAGGGGGGTCCTGGTGTAGTACAGAGTATACAGGGGGGTCCTGGTGTAGTACAGAGTATTCAGGGGGGGGGGTGTAGTACAGAGTATACATTAATGAGATGTGTCTCTTATATACACTGCACTTACTGGCAATGTCTTGGCTTTCTCAGGGTTCGGGCTTCCCGTGTCCCCGTACCGGCTGCCCCTTGATGGGTCACTACGCTGATAAATACGGAGGAGTCACATCCGGCACTCAGACATTTTATCTAAACACGGGAGACAAGAAAAACTTTTCTCGTAAGTTATTTTACAATTATTTGTGAATATCCGGCAGGTTTGGCTGCAGAGTCTGAATATTCTTATCCAATAAAACTGGAGGAGGCAGCAACATAAGGGGATCTGCATGTATATGGTGTGATCTGCCCTCTGACATTCAGTGACGGCTCCAGACCCCCCATAACATTGTCATCTACAGATCCCCCATAACAGTGTCATCTACAGATCCCCCATAACAGTGTCATCTACAGATCCCCCATAACAGTGTCATCTACAGATCCCCCATAACAGTGTCATCTACAGATCCCCCATAACAGTGTCATCTACAGATTCCCCATAACAGTGTCATCTATAGATCCCCCATAACAGTGTCATCTACAGATCTCCCATAACAGCGCCATCTACAGTCATAACAGCGCCATCTACAGACCCCCCATAACAGCGCCATCTACAGACCCCCCATGACAGTGTCATCTACAGACCCCCCATAACAGTGTCATCTACAGACCCCCCATAACAGCGCCATCTACAGACCCCCCATAACAGCGCCATCTACAGACCCCCCATAACAGTGTCATCTACAGACCCCCCATAACAGCACCATCTACAGATCCCCCATAACAGCGTCACCTAAAGATCCCCCATAACAGCGTCATCTACAGATCCCCCATAACAGTGTCATCTACAGACCCCCCATAACAGCGCCATCTACAGATCCCCATAACAGCGTCACCTAAAGATCCCCCATAACAGCGTCACCTACAGATCCCCCATAACAGTGTCATCTACAGATCCCCATAACAGTATCATCTACAGATCCCCCATAACAGCGTCATCTACAGATCCCCCATAACAGCGTCATCTACAGATCCCCCATAACAGCGTCATCTACAGATCCCCCATAACAGTGTCATCTACAGACCCCCCATAACAGCGCCATCTACAGACCCCCCATAACAGTGTCATCTACAGATCCCCCATAACAGTGTCATCTACAGATCCCCCATAACAGCGTCATCTACAGATCCCCCATAACAGTGTCACCTACAGACCCCCCATAACAGTGTCATCTACAGATCCCCCATAACAGTGTCATCTACAGACCCCCCATAACAGCATCATCTACAGATCCCCCATAACAGTGTCATCTACAGATCCCCCATAACAGTGTCACCTACAGACCCCCCATAACAGTGTCATCTACAGATCCCCCATAACAGTGTCACCTACAGATACCCCCCCATAACAGTCTCATCTACAGATACCCCCCCATAACAGTCTCATCTACAGACCCCCATAACAGTGTCATCTACAGACCCCCCATAACAGTGTCATCTACAGACCCCCCCATAACAGCGCCATCTACAGACCCCCCATAACAGTGTCATCTACAGACCCCCCATAACAGCGCCATCTACAGACCCCCCATAACAGTGTCATCTACAGACCCCCCATAACAGCGCCATCTACAGATCCCCCATAACAGCGTCACCTAAAGATCCCCCATAACAGCGTCATCTACAGATCCCCCATAACAGTGTCATCTACAGACCCCCCATAACAGTATCATCTACAGATCCCCCCATAACAGTGTCATCTACAGATACCCCCCCATAACAGTCTCATCTACAGACCCCCCATAACAGTGTCATCTACAGACCCCCCATAACAGCTCCATCTACAGACCCCCCATAACAGTGTCATCTACAGACCCCCCATAACAGCGCCATCTACAGATCCCCCATAACAGCGTCACCTAAAGATCCCCCATAACAGCGTCATCTACAGACCCCCCATAACAGCGTCATCTACAGATCCCTCATAACAGCGCCATCTACAGATCCCCCATAACAGCGTCACCTACAGATCCCCCATAACAGTATCATCTACAGACCCCCCATAACAGTATCATCTACAGATCCCCCATAACAGTGTCACCTACAGATCCCCCATAACATTGTCATCTACAGATCCCCCATAACAGTGTCATCTACAGATCCCCCATAACAGTGTCATCTACAGATCCCCCATAACAGTGTCATCTACAGATCCCCCATAACAGTGTCATCTACAGATCCCCCATAACAGTGTCATCTACAGATTCCCCATAACAGTGTCATCTATAGATCCCCCATAACAGTGTCATCTACAGATCTCCCATAACAGCGCCATCTACAGACCCCCCATAACAGCGCCATCTACAGACCCCCCATAACAGCGCCATCTACAGACCCCCCATGACAGTGTCATCTACAGACCCCCCATAACAGTGTCATCTACAGACCCCCCATAACAGCGCCATCTACAGACCCCCCATAACAGCGCCATCTACAGACCCCCCATAACAGTGTCATCTACAGACCCCCCATAACAGCACCATCTACAGATCCCCCATAACAGCGTCACCTAAAGATCCCCCATAACAGCGTCATCTACAGATCCCCCATAACAGTGTCATCTACAGACCCCCCATAACAGCGCCATCTACAGATCCCCATAACAGCGTCACCTAAAGATCCCCCATAACAGCGTCACCTACAGATCCCCCATAACAGTGTCATCTACAGATCCCCATAACAGTATCATCTACAGATCCCCCATAACAGCGTCATCTACAGATCCCCCATAACAGCGTCATCTACAGATCCCCCATAACAGCGTCATCTACAGATCCCCCATAACAGTGTCATCTACAGACCCCCCATAACAGCGCCATCTACAGACCCCCCATAACAGTGTCATCTACAGATCCCCCATAACAGTGTCATCTACAGATCCCCCATAACAGCGTCATCTACAGATCCCCCATAACAGTGTCACCTACAGACCCCCCATAACAGTGTCATCTACAGATCCCCCATAACAGTGTCATCTACAGACCCCCCATAACAGCATCATCTACAGATCCCCCATAACAGTGTCATCTACAGATCCCCCATAACAGTGTCACCTACAGACCCCCCATAACAGTGTCATCTACAGATCCCCCATAACAGTGTCACCTACAGATACCCCCCCATAACAGTCTCATCTACAGATACCCCCCCATAACAGTCTCATCTACAGACCCCCATAACAGTGTCATCTACAGACCCCCCATAACAGTGTCATCTACAGACCCCCCCATAACAGCGCCATCTACAGACCCCCCATAACAGTGTCATCTACAGACCCCCCATAACAGCGCCATCTACAGACCCCCCCATAACAGTGTCATCTACAGACCCCCCATAACAGCGCCATCTACAGATCCCCCATAACAGCGTCACCTAAAGATCCCCCATAACAGCGTCATCTACAGATCCCCCATAACAGTGTCATCTACAGACCCCCCATAACAGTATCATCTACAGATCCCCCCATAACAGTGTCATCTACAGATACCCCCCCATAACAGTCTCATCTACAGACCCCCCATAACAGTGTCATCTACAGACCCCCCATAACAGCTCCATCTACAGACCCCCCATAACAGTGTCATCTACAGACCCCCCATAACAGCGCCATCTACAGATCCCCCATAACAGCGTCACCTAAAGATCCCCCATAACAGCGTCATCTACAGACCCCCCATAACAGCGTCATCTACAGATCCCTCATAACAGCGCCATCTACAGATCCCCCATAACAGCGTCACCTACAGATCCCCCATAACAGTATCATCTACAGACCCCCCATAACAGTGTCATCTACAGACCCCCCCATAACAGTGTCATCTACAGATCCCCTATAACAGTGTCATCTACAGATCCCCCATAACAGTGTCATCTACAGATCCCCCCATAACAGCGTCATCTACAGATCCCCCATAACAGCGCCATCTACAGATCCCCCATAACAGCGTCATCTACAGATCCCCCATAACAGCGTCATCTACAGACCCCCCATAACAGCGTCATCTACAGATCCCCCATAAAAGTGTCATCTACATACCCCCCATAACAGCATCATCTACAGATCCCCCATAACAGTGTCACCAACAGACCCCCCATAACAGTCTCATCTACAGATCCCCCATAACAGTATCATCTACAGATCCCCCCATAACAGTGTCACCTACAGATACCCCCCATAACAGTCTCATCTACAGACCCCCCATAACAGTGTCATCTACAGACCCCCCATAAGTGTCATCTACAGACCCCCCATAACAGCGCCATCTACAGACCCCCCATAACAGTGTCATCTACAGACCCCCCATAACAGCGCCATCTACAGACCCCCATAACAGTGTCATCTACAGACCCCCCATAACAGCGCCATCTACAGATCCCCCATAACAGCGTCATCTACAGACCCCCCATAACAGTATCATCTACAGATCCCCCATAACAGTGTCATCTACAGATACCCCCCCATAACAGTCTCATCTACAGACCCCCCATAACAGTGTCATCTACAGACCCCCCATAACAGCTCCATCTACAGACCCCCCATAACAGTGTCATCTACAGACCCCCCATAACAGCGCCATCTACAGATCCCCCATAACAGCGTCACCTAAAGATCCCCCATAACAGCGTCATCTACAGATCCCCCATAACAATGTCATCTACAGATCCCCCATAACAGTGTCATCTACAGACCCCCCATAACAGCGTCATCTACAGACCCCCCATAACAGCGCCATCTACATATCCCCCATAACAGCGTCATCTACAGATCCCCCATAACAGTGTCATCTACAGACCCCCCATAACAGCGTCATCTACAGACCCCCCATAACAGCGTCATCTACAGACCCCCCATAACAGCATCATCTACAGATCCCCCATAACAGTGTCATCTACAGATCCCCTATAACAGCGTCATCTACAGATCCCCCATAACAGCGTCATCTACAGATCCCCCATAACAGCGTCATCTACAGATCTCCCATAACAGTGTCACCTACAGATCCCCCATAACAGTCTCATCTACAGATCCCCCATAACAGTATCATCTACAGATCCCCCCATAACAGTGTCACCTACAGATACCCCCCCATAACAGTCTCATCTACAGACCCCCCATAACAGTGTCATCTACAGACCCCCCATAACAGCGCCATCTACAGACCCCCCATAACAGTGTCATCTACAGACCCCCCATAACAGCGCCATCTACAGACCCCCCATAACAGTGTCATCTACAGACCCCCCATAACAGCGCCATCTACAGATCCCCCATAACAGCGTCACCTAAAGATCCCCCATAACAGCGTCATCTACAGATCCCCCATAACAGTGTCATCTACAGACCCCCCATAACAGCGTCATCTACAGATCCCCCATAACAGCGCCATCTATAGATCCCCCATAACAGCGTCACCTACAGATCCTCCATAACAGTGTCATCTACAGACCCCCCATAACAGTGTCATCTACAGATCCCCCATAACAGTATCATCTACAGATCCCCCATAACAGTGTCATCTACAGACCCCCCCATAACAGTGTCATCTACAGATCCCCCATAACAGTGTCATCTACAGATCCCCCATAACAGTGTCATCTACAGATCCTCCATAACAGTCTCATCTACAGACCCCCCATAACAGTGTCACCTACAGATCCCCCATAACAGTGTCATCTACAGATCCCCCATAACAGCGTCATCTACAGATCCCCCATAACAGTGTCACCTACAGATACCCCCCCATAACAGTGTCATCTACAGACCCCCCATAACAGCGCCATCTACAGACCCCCCATAACAGTGTCATCTACAGACCCCCCATAACAGCGCCATCTACAGACCCCCATAACAGTGTCATCTACAGACCCCCATAACAGCGCCATCTACAGATCCCCCATAACAGCGTCATCTACAGACCCCCCATAACAGTATCATCTACAGATCCCCCATAACAGTGTCATCTACAGATACCCCCCCATAACAGTCTCATCTACAGACCCCCCATAACAGTGTCATCTACAGACCCCCCATAACAGCTCCATCTACAGACCCCCCATAACAGTGTCATCTACAGACCCCCCATAACAGCGCCATCTACAGATCCCCCATAACAGCGTCACCTAAAGATCCCCCATAACAGCGTCATCTACAGATCCCCCATAACAATGTCATCTACAGATCCCCCATAACAGTGTCATCTACAGACCCCCCATAACAGCGTCATCTACAGACCCCCCATAACAGAGCCATCTACAGATCCCCCATAACAGCGTCACCTAAAGATCCCCCATAACAGCGTCATCTACAGATCCCCCATAACAATGTCATCTACAGATCCCCCATAACAGTGTCATCTATAGATCCCCCATAACAGTGTCATCTACAGATCCCCCATAGCAGTGTCACCTACAGATCCCCCATAACAGTATCATCTACAGATCCCCCATAACAGTGCCATCTACAGATCCCCCATAACAGTGTCATCTACAGACCCCCCATAACAGTCTCATCTACAGACCCCCCATAACAGTGTCACCTACAGATCCCCCATAACAGCGTCATCTACAGACCCCCCATAACAGTGTCACCTACAGATCCCCCATAACAGTGTCATCTACAGATCCCCCATAACAGTGCCATCTACAGATCCCCCATAACAGCGTCACCTACAGATCCTCCATAACAGTGTCATCTACAGACCCCCCATAACAGTGTCATCTACAGATCCCCCATAACAGTGCCATCTACAGATCCCCCATAACAGCGTCACCTACAGATCCTCCATAACAGTGTCATCTACAGACCCCCCATAACAGTGTCATCTACAGATCCCCCATAACAGTATCATCTACAGATCCCCCATAACAGTATCATCTACAGATCCCCCATAACAGTGTCATCTACAGACCCCCCATAACAGTATCATCTACAGACCCCCCATAACAGTGTCATCTACAGATCCCCCATAACAGTGTCATCTACAGATCCCCCCATAACAGTGTCATCTACAGATCCCCCATAACAGTGTCATCTACAGATCCCCCATAACAGTGTCATCTACAGATCCCCCATAACAGCGCCACCTACAGATCCCCATAACAGCGTCATCTACAGATCCCCCATAAGTGTCATCTACAGATCCCCCATAACAGTGTCACCTACAGATCCCCCATAACAGTGTCATCTACAGATCCCCCATAACAGCGTCATCTACAGATCCCCCATAACAGTGTCATCTACAGATCCCTCATAACAGTGTCATCTACAGATCCCCCATAACAGTGTCATCTATCATCTTTCATCTTAATTTTGAGCATTTATTTCTGCAGGCTGGAGATACAATGTGTCAGTCCACACTGCAGGCAGCTCCAGTGTGCTGGGATATTTTGCTGTGTCTGTACAAGGATCTAATAGGAAGACCACTGAATACACAATGCACAGGTATGTAATAATTACACAGCCCAAATCACTCCAAGGTTGGGGGGACCATCATCTGATGGGTGTAATGTGGTGGGTATGCTCTGTATAGGAGGAGTATGGTGGACATGCTCTGTATAGCAGGAGTATGGTGGACATGCTCTGTATAGGAGGAGTATGGTGGGCATGCTCTGTATAGGAGGAGTATGGTGGATATGCTCTGTATAGGAGGAGTATGGTGGACATGCTCTGTATAGGAGGAGTATGGTGGGCATGCTCTGTATAGGAGGAGTATGGTGGGCATGCTCTGTATAGGAGGAGTATGGTGGGCATGCTCTGTATAGGAGGAGTATGGTGGACATGCTCTGTACAGGAGGAGTATGGTGGACATGCTCTGTATAGGAGGAGTATGGTGGACATGCTCTGTACAGGAGGAGTATGGTGGACATGCTCTGTATAGGAGGGGTATGGTGGACATGCTCTGTATAGGAGGAGTATGGTGGACATGCTCTTTATAAGTGGAGTATGGTGGGCATACTCTGTATAGGAGGAATATGGTGGACATGGTCTGTACAGGAGGAGTATGGTGGACATGCTCTGTATAGGAGGAGTATGGTGGATATGCCCTGTATAGGAGGAGTATGGTGGGTATGCTCTGTATAGGAGGAGTATGGTGGACATGCTCTGTATAGGAGGAGTATGGTGGATATGCTCTGTATAGGAGGGGTATGGTGGACATGCTCTGTATAGCAGGAGTATGGTGGACATGCTCTGTATAGGAGGAGTATGGTGGATATGCTCTGTATAGGAGGGGTATGGTGGACATGCTCTGTACAGGAGGAGTATGGTGGACATGCTCTGTATAGGAGGAGTATGGTGGACATGCTCTGTATAGGAGGGGTATGGTGGACATGCTCTGTATAGGAGGAGTATGGTGGACATGCTCTGTATAGCAGGAGTATGGTGGGCATGCTCTTTATAAGTGGAGTATGGCGGGCATACTCTGTATAGGAGGATTATGGTGGGCATGCTCTGTATAGGAGGAGTATGGTGGACATGCTCTGTATAGGAGGAATATGGTGGACATGCTCTGTACAGGAGGAGTATGGTGGACATGCTCTGTACAGGAGGAGTATGGTGGACATGCTCTGTATAGGAGGAGTATGGTGGGCATGCTCTGTATAGGAGGAGTATGGTGGGCATGCTCTGTATAGGAGGAGTATGGTGGGCATGCTCTGTATAGGAGGAGTATGGTGGACATGCTCTGTATAGGAGGAGTATGGTGGGCATGCTCTGTATAGGAGGAGTATGGTGGACATGCTCTGTATAGGAGGAGTATGGTGGGCATGCTCTGTATAGGAGGAGTATGGTGGATATGCTCTGTATAGGAGGAGTATGGTGGACATGCTCTGTATAGGAGGAGTATGGTGGACATGCTCTCTATAGGAGGAGTATGGTGGACATGCTCTGTACAGGAGGAGTATGGTGGACATGCTCTGTATAGCAGGAGTATGGTGGATATGCTCTGTATAGGAGGAGTATGGTGGACATGCTCTGTATAGCAGGAGTATGGTGGACATGCTCTGTATAGCAGGAGTATGGTGGATATGCTCTGTATAGCAGGAGTATGGTGGATATGCTCTGTATAGGAGGAGTATGGTGGACATGCTCTGTATAGCAGGAGTATGGTGGATATGCTCTGTATAGGAGGAGTATGGTGGACATGCTCTGTATAGCAGGAGTATGGTGGATATGCTCTGTATAGGAGGAGTATGGTGGACATGCTCTGTATAGCAGGAGTATGGTGGACATGCTCTGTATAGCAGGAGTATGGTGGACATGCTCTGTATAGCAGGAGTATGGTGGACATGCTCTGTATAGGAGGAGTATGGTGGACATGCTCTGTATAGCAGGAGTATGGTGGATATGCTCTGTATAGGAGGAGTATGGTGGACATGCTCTGTATAGCAGGAGTATGGTGGACATGCTCTGTATAGCAGGAGTATGGTGGACATGCTCTGTATAGCAGGAGTATGGTGGATATGCTCTGTATAGGAGGAGTATGGTGGACATGCTCTGTATAGCAGGAGTATGGTGGATATGCTCTGTATAGGAGGAGTATGGTGGACATGCTCTGTATAGGAGGAATATGGTGGATATGCTCTGTATAGGAGGAATATGGTGGGCATGCTCTGTATAGGAGGAGTATGGTGGATATGCTCTGTATAGGAGGAGTATGGTGGACATGCTCTGTATAGGAGGAGTATGGTGGACATGCTCTGTATAGGAGGAGTATGGTGGGCATGCTCTGTATAGGAGGAGTATGGTGGGCATGCTCTGTATAGGAGGAGTATGGTGGGCATGCTCTGTATAGGAGGAGTATGGTGGACATGCTCTGTATAGGAGGAGTATGGTGGGCATGCTCTGTATAGGAGGAGTATGGTGGACATGCTCTGTATAGGAGGAGTATGGTGGGCATGCTCTGTATAGGAGGAGTATGGTGGATATGCTCTGTATAGGAGGAGTATGGTGGATATGCTCTGTATAGGAGGAGTATGGTGGACATGCTCTGTATAGCAGGAGTATGGTGGATATGCTCTGTATAGGAGGAGTATGGTGGATATGCTCTGTATAGGAGGAGTATGGTGGGCATGCTCTGTATAGGAGGAGTATGGTGGATATGATCTGTACAGGAGGAGTATGGTGGACATGCTCTGTATAGGAGGAATATGGTGGACATGCTCTGTACAGGAGGAGTATGGTGGACATGCTCTGTATAGGAGGAGTATGGTGGACATGCTCTCTATAGGAGGAGTATGGTGGACATGCTCTGTACAGGAGGAGTATGGTGGACATGCTCTGTATAGGAGGAGTATGGTGGACATGCTCTGTATAGGAGGAGTATGGTGGACATGCTCTCTATAGGAGGAGTATGGTGGACATGCTCTGTACAGGAGGAGTATGGTGGACATGCTCTGTATAGCAGGAGTATGGTGGATATGCTCTGTATAGGAGGAGTATGGTGGACATGCTCTGTATAGCAGGAGTATGGTGGACATGCTCTGTATAGCAGGAGTATGGTGGATATGCTCTGTATAGCAGGAGTATGGTGGATATGCTCTGTATAGCAGGAGTATGGTGGATATGCTCTGTATAGGAGGAGTATGGTGGACATGCTCTGTATAGGAGGAGTATGGTGGACATGCTCTGTATAGGAGGAGTATGGTGGATATGCTCTGTATAGGAGGAGTATGGTGGATATGCTCTGTATAGGAGGAGTATGGTGGACATGCTCTGTATAGCAGGAGTATGGTGGACATGCTCTGTATAGCAGGAGTATGGTGGATATGCTCTGTATAGCAGGAGTATGGTGGACATGCTCTGTATAGCAGGAGTATGGTGGATATGCTCTGTATAGCAGGAGTATGGTGGATATGCTCTGTATAGGAGGAGTATGGTGGACATGCTCTGTATAGCAGGAGTATGGTGGATATGCTCTGTATAGGAGGAGTATGGTGGACATGCTCTGTATAGCAGGAGTATGGTGGATATGCTCTGTATAGGAGGAGTATGGTGGACATGCTCTGTATAGCAGGCGTATGGTGGACATGCTCTGTATAGCAGGAGTATGGTGGACATGCTCTGTATAGCAGGAGTATGGTGGATATGCTCTGTATAGGAGGAGTATGGTGGACATGCTCTGTATAGCAGGAGTATGGTGGATATGCTCTGTATAGGAGGAGTATGGTGGACATGCTCTGTATAGCAGGAGTATGGTGGATATGCTCTGTATAGCAGGAGTATGGTGGATATGCCCTGTATAGGAGGAGTATGGTGGACATGCTCTGTATAGGAGGAGTATGGTGGACATGCTCTGTATAGCAGGAGTATGGTGGACATGCTCTGTATAGGAGGAGTATGGTGGGCATGCTCTGTATAGGAGGAGTATGGTGGATATGCCCTGTATAGCAGGAGTATGGTGGATATGCTCTGTATAGGAGGAGTATGGTGGGCATGCTCTGTATAGCAGGAGTATGGTGGACATGCTCTGTATAGGAGGAGTATGGTGGACATGCTCTCTATAGGAGGAGTATGGTGGACATGCTCTGTATAGGAGGAGTATGGTGGACATGCTCTGTACAGGAGGAATATGGTGGACATGCTCTGTATAGGAGGAATATGGTGGACATGCTCTGTATAGGAGGAGTATGGTGGGCATGCTCTGTATAGGAGGAGTATGGTGGACATGCTCTGTATAGGAGGAGTATGGTGGACATGCTCTGTACAGGAGGAATATGGTGGACATGCTCTGTATAGGAGGAATATGGTGGACATGCTCTGTATAGGAGGAGTATGGTGGGCATGCTCTGTATAGGAAGAGTATGGTGGACATGCTCTGTATAGGAGGAGTATGGTGGACATGCTCTGTATAGGAGGAGTATGGTGGGCATGCTCTGTATAGGAGGAGTATGGTGGATATGCTCTGTATAGGAGGAGTATGGTGGACATGCTCTGTATAGGAGGAGTATGGTGGACATGCTCTGTATAGGAGGAGTATGGTGGACATGCTCTGTATAGGAGGAGTATGGTGGGCATGCTCTGTATAGGAGGAGTATGGTGGACATGCTCTGTATAGGAGGAGTATGGTGGGCATGCTCTGTATAGGAGGAGTATGGTGGACATGCTCTGTATAGGAGGAATATGGTGGGCATGCTCTGTATAGGAGGGGTATGGTGGGCATGCTCTGTATAGGAGGAGTATGGTGGATATGATCTGTATAGGAGGAGTATGGTGGGCATGCTCTGTATAGGAGGAGTATGGTGGGCATGCTCTGTATAGGAGTATGGTGGGCATGCTCTGTATAGGAGGAGTATGGTGGGCATGCTCTGTATAGGAGGAGTATGGTGGATATGATCTGTATAGGAGGAGTATGGTGGGCATGCTCTGTATAGGAGGAGTATGGTGGATATGCTCTGTATATTAGGAATATGGTGGACATGCTCTGTATAGGAGGAGTATGGTGGGCATGCTCTGTATAGGAGGAGTATGGTGGGCATGCTCTGTATAGGAGGAGTATGGTGGGCATGCTCTGTATAGGAGGAGTATGGTGGATATGATCTGTATAGGAGGAGTATGGTGGGCATGCTCTGTATAGGAGGAGTATGGTGGATATGCTCTGTATAGGAGGAATATGGTGGACATGCTCTGTATAGGAGGAGTATGGTGGATATGCTCTGTATAGGAGGAGTATGGTGGGCATGCTCTGTATAGGAGGAGTATGGTGGGCATGCTCTGTATAGGAGGAATATGGTGGACATGCTCTGTATAGGAGGAGTATGGTGGACATGCTCTGTATAGGAGGAGTATGGTGGGCATGCTCTGTATAGGAGGAGTATGGTGGATATGCTCTGTATAGGAGGAGTATGGTGGGCATGCTCTGTATAGGAGGAGTATGGTGGATATGCTCTGTATAGGAGGAGTATGGTGGACATGCTCTGTATAGGAGGAGTATGGTGGACATGCTCTGTATAGGAGGAATATGGTGGATATGCTCTGTATAGGAGGAATATGGTGGACATGCTCTGTATAGGAGGAGTATGGTGGGCATGCTCTGTATAGGAGGAGTATGGTGGGCATGCTCTGTATAGGAGGAGTATGGTGGATATGATCTGTATAGGAGGAGTATGGTGGATATGATCTGTATAGGAGGAGTATGGTGGGCATGCTCTGTATAGGAGGAGTATGGTGGATATGATCTGTATAGGAGGAGTATGGTGGGCATGCTCTGTATAGGAGGAGTATGGTGGATATGCTCTGTATAGGAGGAGTATGGTGGACATGCTCTGTATAGGAGGAGTATGGTGGACATGCTCTGTATAGGAGGAATATGGTGGATATGCTCTGTATAGGAGGAATATGGTGGACATGCTCTGTATAGGAGGAGTATGGTGGGCATGCTCTGTATAGGAGGAGTATGGTGGGCATGCTCTGTATAGGAGGAGTATGGTGGGCATGCTCTGTATAGGAGGAGTATGGTGGATATGATCTGTATAGGAGGAGTATGGTGGATATGATCTGTATAGGAGGAGTATGGTGGGCATGCTCTGTATAGGAGGAGTATGGTGGATATGATCTGTATAGGAGGAGTATGGTGGGCATGCTCTGTATAGGAGGAGTATGGTGGATATGATCTGTATAGGAGGAGTATGGTGGACATGCTCTGTACAGGAGGAATATGGTGGACATGCTCTGTATAGGAGGAGTATGGTGGGCATGCTCTGTATAGGAAGAGTATGGTGGACATGCTCTGTATAGGAGGAGTATGGTGGACATGCTCTGTATAGGAGGAGTATGGTGGGCATGCTCTGTATAGGAGGAGTATGGTGGATATGCTCTGTATAGGAGGAGTATGGTGGACATGCTCTGTATAGGAGGAGTATGGTGGACATGCTCTGTATAGGAGGAGTATGGTGGACATGCTCTGTATAGGAGGAGTATGGTGGGCATGCTCTGTATAGGAGGAGTATGGTGGACATGCTCTGTATAGGAGGAGTATGGTGGGCATGCTCTGTATAGGAGGAGTATGGTGGACATGCTCTGTATAGGAGGAATATGGTGGGCATGCTCTGTATAGGAGGGGTATGGTGGGCATGCTCTGTATAGGAGGAGTATGGTGGATATGATCTGTATAGGAGGAGTATGGTGGGCATGCTCTGTATAGGAGGAGTATGGTGGGCATGCTCTGTATAGGAGTATGGTGGGCATGCTCTGTATAGGAGGAGTATGGTGGGCATGCTCTGTATAGGAGGAGTATGGTGGATATGATCTGTATAGGAGGAGTATGGTGGGCATGCTCTGTATAGGAGGAGTATGGTGGGCATGCTCTGTATAGGAGGAGTATGGTGGACATGCTCTGTATAGGAGGGGTATGGTGGACATGCTCTGTATAGGAGGAGTATGGTGGACATGCTCTGTATAGGAGGAGTATGGTGGACATGCTCTGTATAGGAGGGGTATGGTGGACATGCTCTGTATAGGAGGAGTATGGTGGACATGCTCTGTATAGCAGGAGTATGGTGGGCATGCTCTTTATAAGTGGAGTATGGCGGGCATACTCTGTATAGGAGGAGTATGGTGGATATGATCTGTATAGGAGGAGTATGGTGGGCATGCTCTGTATAGGAGGAGTATGGTGGGCATGCTCTGTATAGGAGGAGTATGGTGGATATGATCTGTATAGGAGGAGTATGGTGGGCATGCTCTGTATAGGAGGAGTATGGTGGATATGCTCTGTATAGGAGGAATATGGTGGACATGCTCTGTATAGGAGGAGTATGGTGGATATGCTCTGTATAGGAGGAGTATGGTGGGCATGCTCTGTATAGGAGGAGTATGGTGGGCATGCTCTGTATAGGAGGAATATGGTGGACATGCTCTGTATAGGAGGAGTATGGTGGACATGCTCTGTATAGGAGGAGTATGGTGGGCATGCTCTGTATAGGAGGAGTATGGTGGATATGCTCTGTATAGGAGGAGTATGGTGGGCATGCTCTGTATAGGAGGAGTATGGTGGATATGCTCTGTATAGGAGGAGTATGGTGGACATGCTCTGTATAGGAGGAGTATGGTGGACATGCTCTGTATAGGAGGAATATGGTGGATATGCTCTGTATAGGAGGAATATGGTGGACATGCTCTGTATAGGAGGAGTATGGTGGGCATGCTCTGTATAGGAGGAGTATGGTGGGCATGCTCTGTATAGGAGGAGTATGGTGGATATGATCTGTATAGGAGGAGTATGGTGGATATGATCTGTATAGGAGGAGTATGGTGGGCATGCTCTGTATAGGAGGAGTATGGTGGATATGATCTGTATAGGAGGAGTATGGTGGGCATGCTCTGTATAGGAGGAGTATGGTGGATATGATCTGTATAGGAGGAGTATGGTGGGCATGCTCTGTATAGGAGGAGTATGGTGGATATGCATTCCCCCTCTGCTGATATAATATATGCGTCACATTAACCCTTCCTGTCCTTCTGTATCCTTTGCAGTGGAATCATTAATCCGGACACGACATACACGGATTTCATAGATGCCGAGGTTCATGTTGGATCCGTCTCCACCGTAACGTTCATCTGGCGCAGTGACTTACCCAATATCTTCTACCGCACGCTGGGTGCCTCGACTGTGACGCTACAATACGGGAAAGACGGAGCAGTGTAAGTGCACGAGGATTAACCCTCTTATATGGGAACTGTCTGAGACCTCAAGAGCCAAGGAAATCTACTGAGGATATGACAGTATTATCAAAGAACTGAATACAGCACTATGTGGCGGTATTATATGGCGTGCAGGTCTCAGTAATAATACTGTATTAGCACCATGTGGCGGTATTATATGGCGTGCAGGTCTCAGTAATATGTGGCAGTATTATATGGCTTGCAGGTATCAGTAATAATACTGTATTAGCACTATGTGGCAGTATTATATGGCTTGCAGGTATCAGTAATAATACTGTATTAGCACCATGTGGCGGTATTATATGGTGTGCAGGTATCAGTAATAATACTGTATTAGCACTATGTGGCGGTATTATATGGTGTGCAGGTATCAGTAATAATACTGTATTAGCACCATGTGGCGGTATTATATGGTGTGCAGGTATCAGTAATAATACTGTATTAGCACCATGTGGCTGTATTATATGGCTTGCAGGTATCAATAATAATACTGTATTAGCACCATGTGGCAGTATTATATGGTGTGCAGGTATCAGTAATAATACTGTATTAGCACCATGTGGCGGTATTATATGGTGTGCAGGTATCAGTAATAATACTGTATTAGCACCATGTGGCGGTATTATATGGCTTGCAGGTATCAGTAATACAGTATGTGGCAGTATTATATGGTGTGTAGGTATCAGTAATAATACTGTATTAGCACCATGTGGCGGTATTATATGGTGTGCAGGTATCAGTAATAATACTGTATTAGCACCATGTGGCGGTATTATATGGTGTGCAGGTATCAGTAATAATACTGTATTAGCACCATGTGGCGGTATTATATGGCTTGCAGGTATCAATAATAATACTGTATTAGCACCATGTGGCGGTATTATATGGCTTGCAGGTATCAGTAATACAGTATGTGGCAGTATTATATGGTGTGCAGGTATCAGTAATAATACTGTATTAGCACCATGTGGCGGTATTATATGGTGTGCAGGTATCAGTAATAATACTGTATTAGCACCATGTGGCGGTATTATATGGTGTGCAGGTATCAGTAATAATACTGTATTAGCACCATGTGGCGGTATTATATGGCTTGCAGGTATCAATAATAATACTGTATTAGCACCATGTGGCGGTATTATATGGCTTGCAGGTATCAGTAATACAGTATGTGGCAGTATTATATGGTGTGCAGGTATCAGTAATAATACTGTATTAGCACCATGTGGCGGTATTATATGGTGTGCAGGTATCAGTAATACAGTATGTGGCAGTATTATATGGTGTGCAGGTATCAGTAATAATACTGTATTAGCACCATGTGGCGGTATTATATGGCTTGCAGGTATCAGTAATACAGTATGTGGCAGTATTATATGGTGTGCAGGTATCAATAATAATACTGTATTAGCACCATGTGGCGGTATTATATGGCTTGCAGGTATCAGTAATACAGTATGTGGCAGTATTATATGGTGTGTAGGTATCAGTAATAATACTGTATTAGCACCATGTGGCAGTATTATATGGTGTGCAGGTATCAGTAATAATACTGTATTAGCACCATGTGGCGGTATTATATGGCTTGCAGGTATCAGTAATACAGTATGTGGCAGTATTATATGGTGTGCAGGTATCAATAATAATACTGTATTAGCACCATGTGGCGGTATTATATGGTGTGCAGGTATCAATAATAATACTGTATTAGCACCATGTGGCGGTATTATATGGTGTGCAGGTATCAATAATAATACTGTATTAGCACCATGTGGCGGTATTATATGGTGTGCAGGTATCAGTAATAATACTGTATTAGCACCATGTGGCGGTATTATATGGCTTGCAGGTATCAGTAATATGTGGCAGTATTATGTGGGCTCTATATAATATATCCACATGTTGTGCCTGCCCCTGAATAGAATACATCTATATACATTTGCAGGGTTTTCCCGGGGCCCCCATGTGCTGTAGATTTGCTTTCTGGCAGTCTGTCCTCTTTCCACCATTGTCGGCTCCGGTGTCGGCGGCTTCACAACACTTCCACCAATCACTTGTGTCCTCTCCTTACAGGAGCTCATTCTGTGACAATCGGACTGTGCCGGACGGCGTCCTCCAGATCCTCCGCCCCTGCGCGGCTCCTCTGGACCTGTGATAAATCCGGCTCTGCTACATCTCATACATGGGAAGGTCGGTCTGTAAGATCTGCCCTATGTCACACTGATACTGATACTCTGTCACAAGATGTCTACTGTCTGCGCCCCCCAGTGCTTGGATTGTGAACTGCAACTGTATTGAATAACGAAATCTGTGGCAGCTGAGGGGGCGTCTGTATACTGGCCTGCTTACTGCGCCCCATTCACCTCCGCCATCTTGGATACAGCTGAACCTGGTGGTCTGTAAATATAGATTACAGGTGACAGCAATGATACGGGTGACATTCACCAGGAAACCTTCAGCACTGACAATACAAGTAACTGGATATCACCGGAGACAGGAGGAAGCAGCAGGATTGTGTCTGCAGCTCTGGATGTGACTAGAGTAGGAGTCCTAATAAATAAAACTCTGACTGCAGCTCTGGATGTGACTGGAGTATAAGACATATCATCATTCTGGATCAATATTCTGCTTTATATCCAGAAACCGTAGGTGACATGTGTGACTGTATAACCACGTACATGTGTGACTGTATGACCACGTACATGTCTGACTGTATGACCCGTGTACATGTGTGACTCTACAACCATGTACATGTGTGACTGTATAACCATGTACATGTCTGACTGTATAACCACATACATGTCTGACTGTCTAACCACATACATGTCTGACTGTATAACCATGTACATGTGTGACTGTATAACCATGTACATGTGTGACTGTATAACCACGTACATGTGTGACTGTATGACCATGTACATGGGTGACTGTATGACCACCTACATGTCTGACCATGTACATGTGTGACTGTATGACCACCTACATGTCTGACCATGTACATGTGTGACTGTATGACCACCTACATGTCTGACCATGTACATGTGTGACTGTATGACCACCTACATGTCTGACTGTATGACCCGTGTACATGTGTGACTCTACAACCATGTACATGTGTGACTGTATAACCATGTACATGTGTGACTGTATAACCGCCTACATGTGTGACTGTATAACCATGTACATGTGTGACTGTATGACCACGTACATGTGTGACTGTATGACCATGTACATGGGTGACTGTATGACCACCTACATGTCTGACCATGTACATGTGTGACTGTATGACCACCTACATGTCTGACCATGTACATGTGTGACTGTATGACCACCTACATGTCTGACTGTATGACCACGTACATGTGTGACTGTATGACCACGTACATGTCTGACTGTATGACCCGTGTACATGTGTGACTCTACAACCATGTACATGTGTGACTGTATAACCATGTACATGTGTGACTGTATAACCACATACATGTCTGACTGTATAACCATGTACATGTGTGACTGTATAACCACGTACATGTGTGACTGTATGACCGCCTACATGTGTGACTGTATGACCACGTACATGTGTGACTGTATAACCGCCTACATGTGTGACTGTATAACCATGTACATGTGTGACTGTATGACCACGTACATGTGTGACTGTATGACCACGTACATGTGTGACTGTATGACCACCTACATGTGTGACTGTATGACCCGTGTACATGAGGCCTGTCAATGTGTGAGACGCTGATGTCACGGATGAGGAGACGGGGGGCGCCCAGGAGCGGTGAGGACCTCTGGGCTCAGAAGAGATGGCACAGCTTGTAATGAACCCGACTGGTTAGGGAGGGCTCTGTAACCCGTGTCCTGAGGGGCCCAAAGCAAATCCAGGGTGGCCATAATATAACCTCAGGTGTTTGGAGTCGTGTGCACGCTGACCCAATGGATGGAATTGTCTGAAAATGTGTATGTGTGCTAATCAAGGCATGGGGAAACGGACGGCATGAAAAAAAAATGTAATACCAAAACTCCCCACCAGGGGATAATGTGGCGCTGTACAGTGAGCGTGCGGCGCAAAACCCGTCTGTGGATACTTTGAGATGTCCCATTTGGACCACTGACTAGCATGACTGTTCAGTGTGGCCGCCATCATGCATGGTGAGCATGGTCATCCTATGCAGAACATGCTGGACGCTTGCGTGTAACGTCTCTGGTGAGATGCTGCACACTTCCAACGTGATGCGATCTTTGAGGTCAGGCAGGGTTTCGACCTCCCCCTGATAAACGCGCTCCTTCAAGTGTCCCCACAACCAGAAATCACAAGGAGTGAGATCCGGAGAGCGCGGTGGCCACGCTGTAGGGAATGAGCGGCTCACAATCCTGTCATCAGGAAAATGTGCAGGAAGAGCGTTCTTCACAGGATTTGGATTTGCCGCCCGTCTCCCCATGCCGTGATTAGCACACACATTTTCAGACAATTCCGTCCATTAGGTCAGCCTGCACACGACTGCAAACACCTGAGGTTATATCATGGCCACCCTGTACTTACACCTGTGTGTCATGTGAAAACTTCACCGTCACAGATCAAGACAATAAATCCCAGGACACCCGGACTCCTGGCTTATTGAGGTGATGGCTCATTGGGTAAGTGCTCTGGCTGTATCTGTAGGACTCTTCAGGCTGCAGGTTTGATCCCTGGGCCGTATAGAACATTCTAGGACTCTCTTCTTTTCCTTTATAGACGTTGTACCCCTTTCTAACATCATTACATACGACAAACGATCTGTATATGTTGTGCTGCGGTGGTGGCTCATTGGGTAAGTTGTTTGTATATATCTGGAGGACTCCTCATGATGCAGGTTTGATCCCTGGGCTGTATAGAACATTCTATGTGTCTCTTTTCCTTTATAGACGCTGCCCCCTTTCTAACATCATATATGACGAACGACCTGTGTATGTTGTACTGAGGTGATGGCTCAATGGGTATGTGCTCTGGCTGTATCTGAAGAGTTCCTCGGGCTCCAGGTTCAATCCCAAGGGTGTTGGCTCCAGGTTGGCCTAGGACAGGTCCCTGCATGGTAAACCTGTGTGTGCAGAGGATGCTGGACAGGTCTGAGAAGGTATTGGTGAAGTTGGAAAGTGCAATATAAACAGGGGGGTAAACCCCCATGAAAAAGTGGGTTAAGTGCCATATCTGGTGTCTCTCTATTTGGTAAGACCCCCTGCTGGTCCTCTGGGCTGATCCTCCTCCTTAGGGGTCTCTTCTGGGATCCTCCTGCTTGCTGTGACGCTCATCTTCTTCTCCATCCATCTGCTGCTCTGGGACTTGAACCAGGATCTGTCTGTAGCTGCTCCATCATCACTGACATCATCATCATCATCGCTGGCACCTTTACCTTCTGCTCCACCTCAGCACATGAAAGCTGTAGGATCTTATGTGTAATATAACATGCAAAATGTCCGTCTGACTTAGTCTGAGAAGGCTGATAACAGGGAGCAATAGATGACGTGGCTGATACCAGATAGTAATAGATTATTCCCCTTCCTACATAGTTACGGTTTGGGTTATTCTGTCCGCCTCCCCCTGACGTGGCTGATACCAGATAGTAATAGAGGATGTTCGGTCTCTGACAGTCGGCCTGGCCTGTAGGAGTGTTAGAGGGAGCAATAGATTGTAATCACCCGGAGATATTAGGTGTCACAGCTCAGACTTTCCCTCCACTATATGGGTCACCCGACAACTCTTCCCCCTCCGTTACCAGTAATAGATCAGCCGTCAGCGGACAACAAATCCCAGCAGCTCAGTAATATTATAATAGTGCTGACTTTTAGAATAACAACTTGCTGCCCTGGGGATAGAACCAGGATCCATCTCTGTAGCTGCTCCATCGCCTGCACCGGCGCCTTTACCTTCTGCTCCACCTCTGCACATGAGAACTTCCCCGGCTATCATTATTATAACATATAAAACAATATATAGGGGATGGAGAAATCAGAATCTGATCTGAAACAAAACTAATAGGGGGAAAGTAACAAGTAATAGAGTATATATCCCAGGACTCAGCATGTATGGCGATGGCTCACTTGGTAAGTGCTCTGGCAGTATTTGGAGGACTCTTCCAGTTGCAGGTTCAATCCCTGGGCTGCACAGAACATTCTAGGACTCTCTTTTCCTTTACAGACGCTGCACCCCTCCCCTCTCCTCCCCCTTGGGCCTTCCGGTGGTCTTAGACTTATTACATCTTCATTTGTTCCTCCAGTTCTTTATACAGTAGATCCCTCGTTAATGGGGTCCTGGATCCTGGTGATCGTCCCCTCCGCTGCCACCATTTTTTCTTGGGGCAGACGTTGTACCAGTTTCTAACATCATATATGACAAACGACCTGTGTATGTTGTGCTGAGGTGATGGCTCAATGGGTATGTGCTCTGGCTGTATCTGAAGAGCTCCTCAGGCTGCAGGTTCAATCCCAAGGGTGTTGGCTCCAGGTTCAATGGTAAATGAAGGCTCCAGGTTCAGTGGTAAATGAAGGCTCCAGGTTGGCCTAGGATAGGTCCCTGCATGGTAAACCTGTGTGTGCAGAGGATGCTGGACAGGTCTGAGAAGGTATTGGTGAAGTTGGAAAGTGCAATATAAACAGGGGGGCAATCCCCTGAAAAAAAAAAAAAAAAAAAAAAATTGGTTAAGTGCCATATCTGGAGTCTCTCTATTTGGTAAGACCCCCTGCTGGTCCTCTGGGCTGATCCTCCTTAGGGGTCTCTTCTGGGATCCTACTGCTTGCTGTGACGCTCATCTTCTTCTCCATCCATCTGCTGCTCTGGGACTTGAACTGGGATCTGTCTGTAGCTGCTTCATCATCACCGACACCATCATCATCGCTGGCACCTTTACCTTCTGCTCCACCTCAGCACATGAAAGCTGTAGGATCTTATGTGTAATATAACATGCAAAATGTCCGTCTGACTTAGTCTGAGAAGGCTGATAAAAGAAAGCAATAGATGACATGGCTGATACCAGATAGTAATAGATTATTCCCCTTCCTACATAGTTACGGTTTGGGTTATTCTGTCCGCCTCCCCCTGACGTGGCTGATACCAGATAGTAATAGATGACATTCCGTCTCTGACAGTCGGCCTGGCCTGTAGGAGTGTTAGAGGGAGCAATAGATTGTAATCACCCGGAGATATTAGGTGTTTCAGGTTTCCTACATAGATCGCAGTGCAGACTTTCCCTCCACTATATGGGTCACCTAAAACTCTTCCCCCTCCGTTACCAGTAATAGATCAGCCGTCAGCGGACAACAAATCCCAGCAGCTCAGTAATATTATAATAGTGCTGACTTTTAGAATAACAACTTGCTGCCCTGGGGATAGAACCAGGATCTGTCTCGGTATCGGCTCCATCGCCTGCAATGGCGCCTTTACCTTCTGCTCCACCTCTGCACATGAGAACTTCCCCGGCTATCATTATTATAACATATAAAACAATATATAGGGGATGGAGAAATCAGAATCTGATCTGAAACAAAACTAATAGGGGAAAAGTAACAAGTAATAGAATATATATCCCAGGACTCAGCATGTATGGCGATGGCTCACTTGGTAAGTGCTCTGGCAGTATTTGGAGGACTCTTCCAGTTGCAGGTTCAATCCCTGGGCTGCACAGAACATTCTAGGACTCTCTTTTCCTTTACAGACGCTGCACCCCTCCCCCTTGGGTCTTCCGATGGTCTCAGACTTATTACATCTTCATTTGTTCCTCCAGTTCTATATACAGTAGATCCCTCGTTAATGGGGTCCTGGATCCTGGTGATCGTCCCCTCCGCTGCCACCATTTTTTCTTGGGGCAGACGTTGTACCAGTTTCTAACATCATATACGATGAACGACCTGTGGATTTTGTGCTGAGGTGATGGCTCAATGGGTATGTGCTCTGGCTGTATCTGAAGAGTTCCTCAGTCTGCAGGTTCAATCCCAAGGGTGTTGGCTCCAGGTTCAATGGTAAATGAAGGCTCCAGGTTGGCCTTGGACAGGTCCCTGCATGGTAAACCTGTGTGTGCAGAGGATGCTGGACAGGTCTGAGAAGGTATTGGTGAAGTTGGAAAGTGCAAGTTAAAACAGGGGGTGATCCCCTTGAAAAAGAGGTTAAGTGCCATATCTGGAGTCTCTCTATTTGGTAAGACCCCCTGCTGGTCCTCTGGGCTGATCCTCCTCCTTAGGGGTCTCCTCTGAGATCCTCCTGCTTGCAGTGACGCTCATCTTCTTCTCCATCCATCTGCTGCTCTGGGACTTGAACCAGGATCTGTCTGTAGCTGCTCCATCATCACTGACACCATCATCATCACTGGCACCTTTACCTTCTGCTCCACCTCAGCACATGAAAGCTGTAGGATCTTATGTGTAATATAACATGCAAAATGACCGTCTGACTTAGTCTGAGAAGGCTGATAACAGGGAGCAATAGATGACGTGGCTGATACCAGATAGTAATAGATTATTCCCCTTCCTACATAGCCGGGGCTCGGGGTTATTCCATCTGCCTGACATGGCTGATAACAGGGAGCAATAGATTGTAATCACCCGGAGATATTAGGTGTCACAGCTCAGACTTTCCCTCCACTATATGGGTCACCTAAAACTCTTCCCCCTCCGTTACCAGTAATAGATCGGCCGTCAGCGGACAACAAATCCCAGCAGCTCAGTAATATTATAATAGAGATGACTGTTACTCTATAATTCCCAATCTGCTGCCCCAGGGATCGAACCAGGATCTGTCTGTAGCTGCTCCATCACCTGCACTGGCGCCTTTACCTTCTGCTCCACCTCGGCACATGATTACTTATCCGGCTATCGTTATTATAACCTATAAAACTGAAAGTGATTCCTTATGGACAATATACCCACCAATCCCAACTCCTACCCCCACCCCAAACACCTGCAGAGAGAGAGCAGAAATAACAGAAAAGAATCTGAAACAAAACTAATAGGGGAAAGTAACAAGTAATAGAGTATATATCCCAGGACACTGCACTGATGGCGGTGATGGCTCACTGTATACGTGCTCTGCTTGTTTCTGGAGGATTCTTCAGGTTGCAGGTCTGATCCCTGGGGCATACAGAATAAGACTCTCTTTTCCTTTATGGACGCTGCACCCCTCCCCCTATATACAGTAGATCCCTCGTTAATGGGGTCCTGGATCCTGGTGATCGCTCCCTCCGCTGCCACTATTTTTTTCTTGGGGCAGACGTTGTACCAGTTTCTAACATCATATACGATGAACGACCTGAGGATGTTGTGCTGAGGTGATGGCTCAATGGATACGTGCTCTGGCTGTATCTGAAGAGCTCCTCAGGTTGCCCAAATCTGACATCTCTATATTCGGCAAGACCCCCCTACCGGTCCACTGCTCTGATCCTCCTCCTTAGGGGTCTCTTCTGGGATCCTCCTGCTTGCTGTGACGCTCATCTTCTTCTCCATCCATCTGCTGCTCTGGGACTTGAACCGGGATCTGTCTGTAGCTGCTCCATCATCACTGACACCCTCATCATCATCATCACTGGCACCTTTACCTTCTGCTCCACCTCAGCACATGAAAGCTGTAGGATCTTATGTGTAATATAACATGCAAAATGTCCGTCTGACTTAGTCTGAGAAAGCTGATAACAGGGAGCAATAGATGACGTGGCTGATACCAGATAGTAATAGATTATTCCCCTTCCTACATAGCCGGGGCTCGGGGTTATTCCGTCGCCTCCCTCGGCCTGACAATAGATTGTAATCACCCGGAGATATTAGGTGTTTCAGGTTTCCTACATAGATCGCAGTGCAGACTTTCCCTCCACTATATGGGTCACCTAAAACTCTTCCCCCTCCGTTACCAGTAATAGATCGGCCGTCAGCGGACAACAAATCCCAGCAGCTCAGTAATATTATTACAGTGATATCTTTTATTTAGCCCCCACCCTGCTGTCCTTGGGATTGAACCAGGATCCGTCTGTAGCTGCTCCGTCACCTGCACCAGCACCGTTACCCACTGCTCCACCTCAGGACATGAAACCTTCCCCGGCTATCTTTATTATAACATATAAAAGGGGGTTCAGTGCCTTCAGCGGACAACAAATCCCAGCAGCTCAGTAATATTATAATAGGGACAACTTTTACTCTCTAGTCCCTGACCTGCTGCCCCAGGGATCGAACCGGGATCTGTCCGTAGCTGCTCCATCACCTGCTGCTGAGCCTTTACCTTCTGCTCCACCTCAGGATGTGAAACACTATCCCGATATCAGTAATATAACATACGAGAGGATTACAGAAGGTCCAGCAACTTGCTACACCCCCCTGTATGCCCAGCGATCTGCTCCACCCCCCTGTATGCCTGCACGCCCAGGTCACCCTCTTTCTCACACACAGCCTGCACGCCCATGTACCCCTCTTGCTCACACACAGCCTGCACCCCCAGGTCACCCTCTTTCTCACACACAGCCTGCACCCCCATTCCCCCTTCTTGCTCACACACAGCCTGCACCCCCAGGTCACCCTCTTGCTCACACACAGCCTGCACCCCCAGGTCACCCTTTTTCTCACGCACAGCCTGCACGCCCATGTCACCCTTTTTCTCACACACAGCCTGCACGCCCATGTCACCCTTTTTCTCACACACAGCCTGCACGCCCATGTCACCCTTTTTCTCACACACAGCCTGCACGCCCATGTCACCCTTTTTCTCACACACAGCCTGCACGCCCATGTACCCCTCTTGCTCACACACAGCCTGCACGCCCATGTACCCCTCTTGCTCACACACAGCCTGCACGCCCATGTACCCCTCTTGCTCACACACAGCCTGCACGCCCATGCACCCCTCTTTCTCACACACAGCCTGCACGCCCATGTACCCCTCTTTCTCACACACAGCCTGCACCCCCATGTACCCCTCTTTCTCACACACAGCCTGCACCCCCATGTACCCCTCTTTCTCACACACAGCCTGCACCCCCATGTACCCCTCTTTCTCACACACAGCCTGCACCCCCATGTACCCCTCTTGCTCACACACAGCCTGCACGCCCATGTACCCCTCTTGCTCACACACAGCCTGCACGCCCATGTACCCCTCTTGCTCACACACAGCCTGCACGCCCATGTACCCCTCTTTCTCACACACAGCCTGCACGCCCATGTACCCCTCTTTCTCACACACAGCCTGCACGCCCATGTACCCCTCTTTCTCACACACAGCCTGCACGCCCATGTACCCCTCTTGCTCACACACAGCCTGCACCCCCAGGTCACCCTCTTTCTCACACACAGCCTGCACGCCCATGTACCCCTCTTGCTCACACACAGCCTGCACGCCCATGTACCCCTCTTTCTCACACACAGCCTGCACCCCCATGTACCCCTCTTTCTCACACACAGCCTGCACCCCCATGTACCCCTCTTTCTCACACACAGCCTGCACCCCCATGTACCCCTCTTTCTCACACACAGCCTGCACCCCCATGTACCCCTCTTTCTCACACACAGCCTGCACCCCCATGTACCCCTCTTTCTCACACACAGCCTGCACCCCCATGTACCCCTCTTTCTCACACACAGCCTGCACCCCCATGTACCCCTCTTTCTCACACACAGCCTGCACCCCCATGTACCCCTCTTTCTCACACACAGCCTGCACCCCCATGTACCCCTCTTTCTCACACACAGCCTGCACCCCCATGTACCCCTCTTTCTCACACACAGCCTGCACCCCCATGTACCCCTCTTGCTCACACACAGCCTGCACCCCCATGTACCCCTCTTGCTCACACACAGCCTGCACGCCCATGTACCCCTCTTTCTCACACACAGCCTGCACGCCCATGTACCCCTCTTTCTCACACACAGCCTGCACGCCCATGTACCCCTCTTTCTCACACACAGCCTGCACGCCCATGTACCCCTCTTTCTCACACACAGCCTGCACGCCCATGTACCCCTCTTTCTCACACACAGCCTGCACGCCCATGTACCCCTCTTGCTCACACACAGCCTGCACCCCCAGGTCACCCTCTTTCTCACACACAGCCTGCACCCCCATGTACCCCTCTTTCTCACACACAGCCTGCACGCCCATGTACCCCTCTTGCTCACACACAGCCTGCACCCCCAGGTCACCCTTTTTCTCACACACAGCCTGCACGCCCATGTACCCCTCTTTCTCACACACAGCCTGCACGCCCATGTACCCCTCTTTCTCACACACAGCCTGCACGCCCATGTACCCCTCTTTCTCACACACAGCCTGCACCCCCATGTACCCCTCTTTCTCACACACAGCCTGCACCCCCATGTACCCCTCTTTCTCACACACAGCCTGCACCCCCATGTACCCCTCTTGCTCACACACAGCCTGCACCCCCATGTACCCCTCTTGCTCACACACAGCCTGCACACCCATGTACCCCTCTTCCTCACAGCCTATAACCCATTCCCCCCATTGTACACTGACCTGACAATCCGGGTAGCTCCGCCCACAAAAGACACTGAGTCTATGTTAGTAGATTAAAGGACCTTTGATGACGTCATGTCTCAGGTCCTTAGTTAGCGCCAAGCAGCTAGAGAAGGCGCTCAAGACTGTGGAGCAGGTTATTTAGAAGGAATACAGTGAGGTTTATCCCCCAGCCGTCAGTGGCAGTTAATGGGTTAAGGTTATACCAAATGTTAAGGGGTGAGTGATTTTGGTTGGTGTGGTTAATATTTCAGGTTCTTTCTCAGGGACTCCTCCCCTCCCCCTCCCAATTAAGAAATGGTTCGTGCCAAAGGTGTTTTAAGGTGCTTACCTGTTCTCCCTCTTTCCAGCCCTCTCCAGTGTGTCTTCCTGCCCTCCCTCCCCTTTTATGTGTTATCTTTTGTGGTTACATTTGCTTTGTATTGAATTGTTCGATAAGTCACAGCTGGCGGTTTTGTAGGAGTTAGTGAGGGTGATGGCGGAAGTGTCCGCAGAGGGCACCCTGCGGCTGGCACATGGCGTCACCCTGTGCAGTAGGACGTCACCACGTAGGCGTGGCTTTGACGTCAGTTTTTGATAAATTAATTAAGCGTTATGGTAAATTTAAATAATTAAATTAAATAATAAATAAAGCTGTGTCCGACCCCGTCCACTTGAGTGTGAGATGCTGTCCGTGTCTTTATTCCAAAGGATGGGAGATCCGTAGGTTAATGGTTGTTAGTCTACACAGTCTTCAATCTACTAGTATAGATGCCGCCACAGGGCCTGGGGACAACGGGCAGGAGATAGAAGTCTGTCCGGGCCCTGGACAGCAGGGGCCCCTGCTTGGGTGCAGTAGTAAAGGCAGCAATTGCTAGCTTTACTACTGATAAAAGATGGACTGTGGAGGAGGCAGCTCCTCTCCATCCTCAGGCAGCCCCCGGCGCTGCAGTAAATAGGGCTCGGTATGTGCTGAAGTTACACCAGCAGGTAACGGCCTATTTTAAAAAAATAAATAATCTGCAGCAGTAGCGGCTGTCACCGGGCCCCCTAGTGCCCCCTAGTGTCCCGGGTCCTGTGGCAGCTGCCTGCGCTGCTACCACGGTAGTTACACCCCTGCCTCTGGGGCGTTCGCATTCCCAATACGAGGTGAGGACATTGTCCAGGGCAGTGCTGCGGTATATACCCTGGCCTGACCCGCAGGGGCAGCTCTAGAGAAGTCCTGTGGGGGGCGCTGTTTGCAGGCACCCCTGTGTTGTGTTACCTTACCTGGTATGACTGCAGTGAAGGAGATGAGAAGGAAGATGGCGGCGATCATCTGGGAAGAGATACATATACAGATATACATAGGGGGTCACATATATGTCTGGCCGGACTGAACCATTACATTACCAGGGGAGGAGGCGTACTCACAGTGATCAGAGATGTGCACTCCTATCTGGCAGAGGTCTCTGGAAAGATGAGAAGAAAGATATTAGTACATGGAAATCCAAACTACATGGTGAAAAGTATGTACCCCCCTTCCCTCCCGAATACACCAAGGCATCACCAGCTGTTACATATATACACTATACACTTCAGGGGGGTCTTTACTGACCACCAGATGGAGAATGGAGACACCACAGTCCATGTCAGCCCCAAAGTCCCATCTTGTGTGGTCACCTCTTCATAGCTGAGCTGATGTCTCCACCGCCCCTAAAAGTGACATCCTCCTCCTCAGGACCCCTACAGGTGACATCCTCCCCCTCCTCAGGACCCCTACAGGTGACATCCTCCTCCTCCTCAGGACCCCTACAGGTGACATCCTCCTCCTCCTCAGGACCCCTACAGATGACATCCTCCTCCTCCCCCTCCTCAGGACCCCTACAGGTGACATCCTCCTCCTCCTCAGGACCCCTACAGGTAACATCCTCCTCCTCCTCCTCCTCAGGACCCCTACAGGTGACATCCTACTCCTCCTCAGGACCCCTACAGATGACATCCTCCTCCTCCTCAGGACCCCTACAGGTGACATCTTCCTCCTCCTCCTCAGGACCCCTACAGGTGACATCCTCCTCCTCCTCAGGACCCCTACAGGTGACATCCTCCTCCTCCTCCTCCTCCTCAGGACCCCTACAGGTGACATCCTCCTCCTCCTCAGGACCCCTACAGGTGACATCTTCCTCCTCCTCCTCAGGACCCCTACAGGTGACATCTTCCTCCTCCTCCTCAGGACCCCTACAGGTGACATCCTCCTCCTCCTCAGGACCCCTACAGGTGACATCTTCCTCCTCCTCCTCAGGACCCCTACAGGTGACATCCTCCTCCTCAGGACCCCTACAGGTGACATCCTCCTCCTCAGGACCCCTACAGGTGACATCCTCCTCCTCAGGACCCCTACAGGTGACATCTTCCTCCTCCTCCTCAGGACCCCTACAGGTGACATCATCCTCCTCCTCCTCAGGACCCCTACAGGTGACATCCTCCTCCTCCTCAGGACCCCTACAGGTGACATCCTCCTCCTCCTCCTCCTCCTCCTCAGGACCACTACAGGTGACATCCTCCTCCTCCTCAGGAGCCCTACAGGTGACATCTTCCTCCTCCTCCTCAGGACCCCTACAGGTGACATCTTCCTCCTCCTCCTCCTCAGGACCCCTACAGGTGACATCCTCCTCCTCAGAACTCCTACAGGTGACATCCTCCTCCTCCTCCTCCTCCTCAGGACCCCTACAGGTGACATCCTCACTCTCCTCCTCAACAACTGACCACAATAAGGACATCATGGCTGGTTATCAGGAAGACACTACATGTATGAGAAGATAACCCGACCACAATAAGGACATCATGGCTGGTTATCAGGAGGACACTACATGTATGAGAAGATAACCTGAGCACAATAAGGACATCATGGCTGGTTATCAGGAGGGGACACTACATGTATGAGAAGATAACCCGACCACAATAAGGACATCATGGCTGGTTATCAGGAGAGGACACTACATGTATGAGAAGATAACCTGACCACAATAAGGACATCATGGCTGGTTATCAGGAGGACACTACATGTATGAGAAGATAACCCGACCACAATAAGGACATCATGGCTGGTTATCAGGAGGACACTACATGTATGAGAAAATAACCCGACCACAATAAGGACATCATGGCTGGTTATCAGGAGGACACTACATGTATGAGAAGATAACCTGACCACAATAAGGACATCATGGCTGGTTATCAGGAGGACACTACATGTATGAGAAGATAACCTGACCACAATAAGGACATCATGGCTGGTTATCAGGAGAGGACACTACATGTATGAGAAGATAACCTGACCACAATAAGGACATCATGGCTGGTTATCAGGAGGACACTACATGTATGAGAAGATAACCTGACCACAATAAGGACATCATGGCTGGTTATCAGGAGGACACTACATGTATGAGAAGATAACCCGACCACAATAAGGACATCATGGCTGGTTATCAGGAGGACACTACATGTATGAGAAGATAACCCGACCACAATAAGGACATCATGGCTGGTTATCAGGAGGACACTACATGTATGAGAAGATAACCCGACCACAATAAGGACATCATGGCTGGTTATCAGGAGGACACTACATGTATGAGAAGATAACCTGAGCACAATAAGGACATCATGGCTGGTTATCAGGAGGGGACACTACATGTATGAGAAGATAACCCGACCACAATAAGGACATCATGGCTGGTTATCAGGAGGACACTACATGTGTGAGAAGATAACCTGACCACAATAAGGACATCATGGCTGGTTATCAGGAGAGGACACTACATGTATGAGAAGATAACCTGACCACAATAAGGACATCATGGCTGGTTATCAGGAGGACACTACATGTATGAGAAGATAACCCGACCACAATAAGGACATCATGGCTGGTTATCAGGAGGACACTACATGTATGAGAAAATAACCCGACCACAATAAGGACATCATGGCTGGTTATCAGGAGGACACTACATGTATGAGAAGATAACCTGACCACAATAAGGACATCATGGCTGGTTATCAGGAGGACACTACATGTATGAGAAGATAACCTGACCACAATAAGGACATCATGGCTGGTTATCAGGAGAGGACACTACATGTATGAGAAGATAACCTGACCACAATAAGGACATCATGGCTGGTTATCAGGAGGACACTACATGTATGAGAAGACAACCCGACCACAATAAGGACATCATGGCTGGTTATCAGGAGGACACTACATGTATGAGAAGATAACCTGACCACAATAAGGACATCATGGCTGGTTATCAGGAGGACAATACATGTATGAGAAGATAACCTGACCACAATAAGGACATCATGGCTGGTTATCAGGAGGACACTACATGTATGAGAAAATAACCCGACCACAATAAGGACATCATGGCTGGTTATCAGGAGGACACTACATGTATGAGAAGATAACCTGACCACAATAAGGACATCATGGCTGGTTATCAGGAGGACACTACAGTACTATACATTATATAGGCACAGTACAGCACTATATATAGATCTCTATATACTATACAGTACATTATATAGGCACAGTACAGCGCTATATATAGATCTCTATATACTATACAGTACATTATATAGGCACAGTACAGCACTATATATAGATCTCTATATACTATACAGTACATTATATAGGCACAGTACAGCACTATATATAGATCTCTATATACTATACAGTACATTATATAGGCACAGTACACACTATATATAGATCTCTATATACTATACAGTACATTATATAGGCACAGTACACACTATATATAGATCTCTATATACTATACAGTACATTATATAGGCACAGTACACACTATATATAGATCTCTATATACTATACAGTACATTATATAGGCACAGTACACACTATATATAGATCTCTATATACTATACAGTACATTATATAGGCACACTACTACACTATATATAGATCTCTATATACTATACAGTACATTGTATAGGCACACTACCACACTATATATAGATCTCTATATACTATACAGTACATTATATAGGCACAGTACAGCACTATATATAGATCTCTATATACTATACAGTACATTATATAGGCACAGTACAGCACTATATATAGATCTCTATATACTATACAGTACATTATATAGGCACACTATCACACTATATATAGATCTCTATATACTATACAGTACATTATATAGGCACACTATCACACTATATATAGAGCTCTATATACTATACAGTACATTATATAGGCACAGTACAGCACTATATATAGATCTCTATATACTATACAGTACATTATATAGGCACACTATCACACTATATATAGATCTCTATATACTATACAGTACATTATATAGGCACAGTACAGCACTGTATATAGATCTCTATATACTATACAGTACATTATATAGGCACAGTACAGCACTATATATAGATCTCTATATACTATACAGTACATTATATAGGCACAGTACAGCACTATATATAGATCTCTATATACTATACAGTACATTATATAGGCACAGTACAGCGCTATATATAGATATCTATATACTATACATTACATTATATAGGCACACTACCACACTATATATAGATCTCTATATACTATACAGTACATTATATAGGCACAGTACAGCACTATATATAGATCTCTATATACCATACAGTACATTATATAGGCACAGTACAGCACTGTATATAGATCTCTATATACTATACAGTACATTACATAGGCACAGTACAGCACTATATATAGATCTCTATATACCATACAGCACATTATATAGGCACAGTACAGCACTATATATAGATCTCTATATACTATACAGTACATTATATAGGCACAGTACAGCACTAAATATAGATCTCTATATACTATACAGTACATTATATAGGCACAGTACAGCACTATATATAGATCTTTATATACCATACAGTACATTATATAGGCACAGTACAGCACTGTATATAGATCTCTATATACTATACAGTACATTATATAGGCACAGTACAGCACTATATATAGATCTCTATATACTATACAGCACATTATATAGGCACAGTACCACACTATATATAGATCTCTATATACTATACAGTACATTATATAGGCACAGTACCACACTATATATAGATCTCTATATACTATACAGTACATTATATAGGCACAGTACAGCACTATATATAGATCTCTATATACTATACAGTACATTATATAGGCACAGTACAGCACTATATACAGATCTCTATATACTATACAGTACATTATATAGGCACAGTACCACACTATATATAGATCTCTATATACTATACAGTACATTATATAGGCACAATACCACACTATATATAGATCTCTATATACTATACAGTACATTATATAGGCACAGTACAGCACTATATATAGATCTCTATATACCATACAGTACATTATATAGGCACACTATCACACTATATATAGATCTCTATATACTATACAGTACATTATATAGGCACAGTACAGCACTATATATAGATCTCTATATACTATACAGTACATTATATAGGCACAGTACAGCACTATATATAGATCTCTATATACTATACAGCACATTATATAGGCACA
>NW_027440666.1:0-73272 GCF_031893055.1 Leptodactylus fuscus | reverse complement strand
TTCACTCTCATCAGTCACTATATACAGTGTTATACAGCAGGAGATGGGGGCGGGGCTGTGACAACCTCTCATCAAGTCACTATATACAGTGTTATAGCAGCAGGACTGGGGGCGGGGCTGTGACAACCTCTCATCAGTCACTATATACAGTGTTATACAGCAGGGACTGGGGGCGGGGCTGTGACAACCTCTCATCAGTCACTATATACAGTGTTATACAGCAGGACTGGGGGCGGGGCCTGTGGACAACCTCTCATCAGTCACTATATACAGTGTTATACAGCAGCAGGACTGGGGGCGGGGCTGTGACAACCCTCGTCATCAGTCACTATATACAGTGTTTATACAGCAGCAGGACTGGGGGGCGGGGCTGTGGACAACCTCTCATCAGTCACTTATATACAGTGTTATACAGCAGCAGGACTGGGGGCGGGGCTGTGACAACCTCTCATCAGTCATTATATACAGTGTTATACAGCAGCAGGACTGGGGGCGGGGCTGTGACAACCTCTCATCAGTCACTATATACAGTGTTATACAGCAGGACTGGGGGCGGGGCTGTGACAACCTCTCATCAGTCACTATATACAGTGTTATACAGCAGGACTGGGGGCGGGGCTGTGACAACCTCTCATCAGTCACTATATACAGTGTTATACAGCAGCAGGACTGGGGGTGGGGCTGTGACAACCTCTCATCAGTCACTATATACAGTGTTATACAGCAGCAGGACTGGGGGCGGGGCTGTGACAACCTCTCATCAGTCACTATATACAGTGTTATACAGCAGGACTGGGGGCGGGGCTGTGACAACCTCTCATCAGTCACTATATACAGTGTTATACAGCAGGACTGGGGGCGGGGCTGTGACAACCTCTCATCAGTCACTATATACAGTGTTATACAGCAGGACTGGGGGCGGGGCTGTGACAACCTCTCATCAGTCACTATATACAGTGTTATACAGCAGCAGGACTGGGGGCGGGGCTGTGACAACCTCTCATCAGTCACTATATACAGTGTTATACAGCAGGACTGGGGGCGGGGCTGTGACAACCTCTCATCAGTCACTATATACAGTGTTATACAGCAGCAGGACTGGGGGCGGGGCTGTGACAATCCTCTCATCAGTCACTATATACAGTGTTATACAGCAGGACTGGGGGCGGGGCTGTGACAACCTCTCATCAGTCACTATATACAGTGTTATACAGCAGGACTGGGGGCGGGGCTGTGACAACCTCCCATCAGTCACTATATACAGTGTTATACAGCAGGACTGGGGGCGGGGCTGTGACAACCTCTCATCAGGCACTATATACAGTGTTATACAGCAGGACTGGGGGCGGGGCTGTGACAACCTCTCATCAGTCACTATATACAGTATTATACAGCAGCAGGACTGGGGGCGGGGCTGTGACAACCTCTCATCAGTCACTATATACAGTGTTATACAGCAGGACTGGGGGGCGGGGCTGTGACAACCTCTCATCAGTCACTATATACAGTGTTATACAGCAGGACTGGGGGCGGGGCTGTGACAACCTCTCATCAGTCACTATATACAGTGTTATACAGCAGGACTGGGGGCGGGGCTGTGACAACCTCTCATCAGTCACTATATACAGTGTTATACAGCAGGACTGGGGGCGGGGCTGTGACAACCTCTCATCAGGCACTATATACAGTGTTATACAGCAGGACTGGGGGCGGGGCTGTGACAACCTCTCATCAGTCACTATATACAGTGTTATACAGCAGCAGGACTGGGGGCGGGGCTGTGACAACCTCTCATCAGGCACTATATACAGTGTTATACAGCAGGACTGGGGGCGGGGCTGAGACAACCTCTCATCAGTCACTATATACAGTGTTATACAGCAGGACTGGGGGCGGGGCTGTGACAACCTCTCATCAGTCACTATATACAGTGTTATACAGCAGGACTGGGGGCGGGGCTGTGACAACCTCTCATCAGTCACTATATACAGTGTTATACAGCAGGACTGGGGGCGGGGCTGTGACATCCTCTCATCAGTCACTATATACAGTGATATACAGCAGGACTGGGGGCGGGGCTGTGACAACCTCTCATCAGTCACTATATACAGTGTTATACAGCAGCAGGACTGGGGGCGGGGCTGTGACAACCTCTCATCAGTCACTATATACAGTGTAATACAGCAGGACTGGGGGCGGGGCTGTGACAACCTCTCATCAGTCACTATATACAGTGTTATAAAGCAGGACTGGGGGCGGGGCTGTGACAACCTCTCATCAGTCACTATATACAGTGTTATACAGCAGGACTGGGGGCGGGGCTGTGACAACCTCTCATCAGTCACTATATACAGTGTTATACAGCAGCAGGACTGGGGGCGGGGCTGTGACAACCTCTCATCAGTCACTATATACAGTGTTATACAGCAGGACTGGGGGCAGGGCTGTGACAACCTCTCAACAGTCACTATATACAGTGTTATACAGCAGCAGGACTGGGGGCGGGGCTGTGACAACCTCTCATCAGTCACTATATACAGTGTCATACAGCAGCAGGACTGGGGGCGGGGCTGTGACAACCTCTCATCAGTCACTATATACAGTGTTATACAGCAGGACTGGGGGCGGGGCTGTGACAACCTCTCATCAGTCACTATATACAGTGTTATACAGCAGCAGGACTGGGGGTGGGGCTGTGACAACCTCTCATCAGTCACTATATACAGTGTTATACAGCAGCAGGACTGGGGGCGGGGCTGTGACAACCTCTCATCAGTCACTATATACAGTGTTATACAGCAGCAGGACTGGGGGCGGGGCTGTGACAACCTCTCATCAGTCACTATATGCAGTGTTATACAGCAGGACTGGGGGCGGGGCTGTGACAACCTCTCATCAGTCACTATATACAGTGTTATACAGCAGCAGGACTGGGGGCGGGGCTGTGACAACCTCTCATCAGTCACTATATGCAGTGTTATACAGCAGGACTGGGGGCGGGGCTGTGACAACCTCTCATCAGTCACTATATACAGTGTTATACAGCAGGACTGGGGGCGGGGCTGTGACAACCTCTCATCAGTCACTATATACAGTGTTATACAGCAGCAGGACTGGGGGCGGGGCTGTGACAACCTCTCATCAGTCACTATATACAGTGTTATACAGCAGGACTGGGGGCGGGGCTGTGACAACCTCTCATCAGTCACTATATACAGTGTTATACAGCAGGACTGGGGGCGGGGCTGTGACAACCTCTCATCAGTCACTATATACAGTGTTATACAGCAGCAGGACTGGGGGCGGGGCTGTGACAACCTCTCATCAGTCACTATATACAGTGTTATACAGCAGGACTGGGGGCGGGGCTGTGACAACCTCTCATCAGTCACTATATACAGTGTTATACAGCAGCAGGACTGGGGGCGGGGCTGTGACAACCTCTCATCAGTCACTATATACAGTGTTATACAGCAGGACTGGGGGCAGGGCTGTGACAACCTCTCAACAGTCACTATATACAGTGTTATACAGCAGCAGGACTGGGGGCGGGGCTGTGACAACCTCTCATCAGTCACTATATACAGTGTTATACAGCAGGACTGGGGGCGGGGCTGTGACAACCTCTCATCAGTCACTATATACAGTGTTACACAGCAGGACTGGGGGCGGAGCTGTGACAACCTCTCATCAGTCACTATATACAGTGTTATACAGCAGGACTGGGGGCGGGGCTGTGACAACCTCTCATCAGTCACTATATACAGTGTTATACAGCAGCAGGACTGGGGGCGGGGCTGTGACAACCTCTCATCAGTCACTATATACAGTGTTATACAGCAGGACTGGGGGCGGGGCTGTGACAACCTCTCATCAGTCACTATATACAGTGTCATACAGCAGCAGGACTGGGGGCGGGGCTGTGACAACCTCTCATCAGTCACTATATACAGTGTTATACAGCAGGACTGGGGGCGGGGCTGTGACAACCTCTCATCAGTCACTATATACAGTGTTATACAGCAGCAGGACTGGGGGTGGGGCTGTGACAACCTCTCATCAGTCACTATATACAGTGTTATACAGCAGCAGGACTGGGGGCGGGGCTGTGACAACCTCTCAACAGTCACTATATACAGTGTTATACAGCAGCAGGACTGGGGGCGGGGCTGTGACAACCTCTCATCAGTCACTATATACAGTGTTATACAGCAGGACTGGGGGCGGGGCTGTGACAACCTCTCATCAGTCACTATATACAGTGTAATACAGCAGGACTGGGGGCGGGGCTGTGACAACCTCTCATCAGTCACTATATACAGTGTTATACAGCAGCAGGACTGGGGGCGGGGCTGTGACAACCTCTCATCAGTCACTATATACAGTGTTATACAGCAGGACTGGGGGCGGGGCTGTGACAACCTCTCATCAGTCACTATATACAGTGTTATACAGCAGGACTGGGGGCGGGGCTGTGACAACCTCTCATCAGTCACTATATACAGTGTTATACAGCAGCAGGACTGGGGGCGGGGCTGTGACAACCTCTCATCAGTCACCTGGTCACATCTATAGACAGCAGTCATGTCCCTGCTATAGGGGGAGCCCGGTCTGTCCTCACAGGCTCCTGACTCTGGGGTGTGGGGGCCTCACTGATGGGGTCGGGGTACTTACCAGCAATGTTGGAAAGTTCGCCTCTAGCAGAAGTTTGTACTCTTCCTCTTCCAGGGTATTAGGATTTCCACTCATTGCTGCAAAACGGTTGAATTCATTGGGTATTTGAGCCACACAGGACTCCAGCACACTGGGATCCTGAGGAGAGATCAGAGATAAGGTCAGTGGCAGCAATACCAGAACACATCCTGTGTATTGTACAAGCACTAGAGATAGGGGGCGCTATATCAGTCTCCAGATTCCCTCCCTCTGTACTATCCAGTGGGGCCCCTGTATCTATAATGAAGGGCCCCTGTATCACGATGGCGCCACTTCTTGTAACATCTCTTGTGTTATAGATTTGGCGCACGTTTCTTACTGTCCTATTGTGTATTGGTCACCACCATCATGTGACTGTGTGTATAATGTATACAGGGTGCAGGGCAGGGGGCGGCCATTGTACTGTATCCAATCAGGACTGTAGATCTGCCCCCCTATACACAAAGAGGATATAGGTAATCATTTAATTCAGAAGATAATAAGATACAGTATGCAGCAGATATAACTGATACAGGGCTAATAAAATACTGTATATAGCATATATGGCTAAAACAGGATAATAAGAAACAATATACAGAAGATATGACTGATACAGGGGTAATAATATACAGTATACAGCAGATATAACTAATACAGGGGTAATAATATACAGTATACAGCAGATATAACTAATACAGGGGTAATAATATACAGTATACAGCAGATATAACTAATACAGGGGTAATAATATACAGTATACATCATATATGACTGATAAAGGGGTAATAATATACAGTATACAACAGATATGACTGATACAGGGGTAATAAGATACAGTATAAAGCAGATATGACTGATACACAGGTAATAAGATACACTATACAGCAGATATGACTGATACAGGGGTAATAAGATACAGTATACAGCAGATATGACTGATACAGGGTAATAAGATACAGTATACAGTAGATATGAGTGATACAGGGGCAATAAGATACAGTATACAGCAGATATGTCTGATAGAGGGGTAATAAGATACAGTATACAGAAGATATGTTTGATACAGGGGTAATAAAATACAGTATACAGCAGATATGACTGATACAGGGTAATAAGATACAGTATACAGTAGATATGAGTGATACAGGGGTAATAAGATACTGTATACAGCAGATATGTCTGATACAGGGGTAATAAGATACATTATACAGCAGATATGTCTGATAGAGGGGTAATAAGATACTGTATACTGCAGATATGTCGGATACAGGGGTAATAAGATGCAGTATACAGCAGATATATCTGATACAGGGGTAATAAAATACAGTATACAGCAGATATGACTGATACAGGGTAATAAGATACAGTATACTGCAGATATGTCTGATACACGGGTAATAAGATACAATATACTGCAGATATGTCTGATACAGGGGTTATAAGATACATTATACAGCAGATATGACTGATACAGGGGTAATAAGATACAGTATACAGCAGATATGAGTGATACAGGGGTAATAAGATACAGTATAAAGCAGATATGTCTGATACAGGGGTAATAAGATACAGTATACTGCAGATATGTCTGATACCGGGGTTATAAGATACAGTATACAGCAGATATGACTGATACAGAGATAATAAGATACAGTATACAGCAGATATGACTGATACAGAGATAATAAGATACAGTATACAGCAGATATGTCTGATACCGGGGTTATAAGATACAGTATACAGCAGATATGACTGATACAGAGATAATAAGATACAGTATACAACAGAAATGACTGATACAGGGTAATAAGATAAAGTATACAACAGATATGTCTGATACAGTGGTAATAAGATACAGTATACTGCAGATATGTCTGATACCGGGGTTATAATATACAGTATACAGCAGATATGACTGATACAGGGTACTAAGATACAGTATACAGCAGATATGTCTGATACAGGGGTAATAAGATACAATATACAGCAGATATGTCTGATAAAGGGGTAATAAGATACAGTATACAGCAGATATAACTGATACAGGGGTAATAAGATACAGTATACAGCAGATATAACTGATACAGGGGTAATAAGATACAGTATACAGCAGATATAACTGATACAGGGGTAATAAGATATACCATGTACATCTCTCTCCAGTGTCAGCCGTTCTGCAGTTTTTGCTTCTCCCTCCACTAATTGTTCTCATGTTCCATTGCTACGATGGTAAGAATGTAATCACAATCTCTACAAGGGTAGTAATACTGCCCCCCATTATGTCAGGTAACATATGGTACTGCAGGGTAAACCACATACTTGTGCCCTGCCCTTGTATTCATTGTTACACTGAGGAGTAAAAGGGTAACAATGTTCTGTCCTTGTGACTTTCAGGCTCCAGATCTCCCCATCACTACAGCCTGGAGACCCTTCATGTTACAGATCAGAACATCAAACTACATCATGTGACTGCCTGGACAGGTGGAAGAATACAACATCCATTCAATAGCCAAGAGGGGACGTCTTGTGATGTCATCTCATTACCGGATAAGGACTATTAGTTCTGAGCGACAAACATGGCGGGGCTGGTCACTCATATCCTATTAATATTATAAATGTGAAAGTTTGTGGGTTTGTGTGTTTGGATGTTCGGATGTTTGTTCCTCAATCACAGAAAAACCGCTCCACTGATTTGGCTGAAATTTTCCACAAACATAGTCACTACACTCGATTGCGCAATAGGCTACTTTTTGTCACAATAGCGCACATACGTTTGTGCCAGGACCCCCACAAAACCCAAACTCACACCACCATCTCTGCAATCTCACACACTTTGGACCATAGCAAGCCACAAAATTTGTATTGCCCTCTGCAGCCTCGCCCCTAACCCCACACAATCTCATATACATATACTTTACCACTTTGCCCCTCACCTTAACGATACTCCAGGAGGCGCTCTTTAACGCTCCGGAGCAGCCATGTTTGCCAACCCCCACCGCTCTGACAATCCGCGACACCGCCCACCCATGTCAATACCCCTAGGCGGTCTAATAAATGCAAAAAAAAAAAAAAAAAAAAAAGGAAAAAAAAAAAAAATACAAAATAAAAAGTATTACAAATTCAAATCCCCCCCCCTTCCCTAGAACACATATAAAAGTAGTTAAATACTGTGAAGCACATACATGTTAGGTATGCCCACGTCCGAAATCACCTGCTCTACAAAGCTATACAAATATTTTGCCTGGACGCTTAACACCGTAGCGGCAAACATACTGAAAAGTCCACTATATTCACTATATTCATTATCATACAAATATCAATCAAAAGTGATCAAACCAATAGCATTTCCCGAAAATGCAACAACTACAAACTACACCCGGCCCCGCAAAATAACACTTCCCCCGACACAGGCAAATAAAAAAGTGACTGCTGTCAGAATATGGCAACTAACAAAAAAATGTCAACACACTACTGGCAGAAAATAACAAAGCATACAATGTTGTATATCCAAGTATATTCACTTCAAATCCCTCTGTCCCAAAGTCACTATGTGCAGTTTATACCAACACCGTATATATAGCGGCTCAAATACACATTACATTCAACACAAAAGTCTCACGTATTCTCAGAATTACAGCAACAACAAGATACAAAGTTACATCTCATATCCCATCCCTTATACACAGTACGAAAACCTTACCCGCGCCTGTATATACCCACTACTATAATCACTGCAGACCAAGTCGCGGGTACCGGCTAGTTATTCATAATAGTAAGATCACAGATGACATTTATCTCTGCTCCACTTCTGATGAAGATAAAATCTACATGAGGCTTATATGAGGGTAGAGTAATAAGGAGGTCACAGCTGTCACCCTGCCTTGTAGCCTCCGCTCAGACAGGGCCACCCCTTAAAATCAAATATTAGATTTTAAAATTATAGCGCACTATTAAAGTGGAAGACTGCACTAGCAATGCCAATTCTAAAGAGTTGAGAAGATTCATCTATTATCAGGTCCATTAGGATAACCCAAAGGCTGAACCCCATTTCCTAATGTAATTATCTATTAGATTCCCAGTAAGAGAAAAGACTTATTAATGTAATGAGACAAAAAGCCCAGAACTATTCCCGGGCGGACGGTGGGATTGTGTACCCAGTAGGCTTAGTGCCAATCTCAGGGGTCTCTGATTAATAACATGTATATAAGACTCATCTACAGGACCATTAATAATACTGTAACAGGTAAGTGTAGAGTTACTACCAAAGGAATAGAAATGCCATCCCATAACAGGTTTATCTCTTACCCTATAGGATAATAAAGCACAACAGCCATATGGACAGTCACCTATAGCGGTATAATCCTATTATGGACAGTCACCTATAGCGGTATAATCCTATTATGGACAGTCACCTATAGCGGTATAATCCTATTATCAGGCCATAACTGAACATATATAAACAAACATGGAATAGATGGCACAAGAACATCCAGAAACAGCATAAAGTGCCACTAATAAGGGTCAAAATTGTACGCACTTATACAACCACATGTACAAAATAAACAAAAAAAAAAGGGTTAAAAAATACTAAGAAATTTATTCAAAATAGATAAATGACATAAAACATAAAAAAGGTGACATATTACTACCATCAGGTAGGTGTGAACGAACTAAACCAGCAGGGAAGTATCAGGTAGTGAATCAATGTAACATTACATAACAATATGCTGGGTAAATAACCCCTATGAAAGTTCTTACATCATATATATGTTTCAAAAACCTGAACATAAAGTGACATAAGCAGCATGTAATAATCCAGCTAAAGGAACAGAGAGCCTTCACTTCACAGTCTAATAACATCTGTACTGAGCAGCGAGACACTAGAGAAGGGGTCAGATACTTCACCATAGATTAGAGGAGACCCTATTAGAGGAGACCCTATTAGAGGAACCCCTATTAGAGGAACCCCTATTAGAGGAGCCCCTATTAGAGGAACCCCTATTAGAGGAGCCCCTATTAGAGGAGCCCCTATTAGAGGAGCCCCTATTAGAGGAACCCCTATTAGAGGAACCCTATTAGAGGAGCCCCTATTAGAGGAACCCCTATTAGAGGAGACCCTATTAGATGAGCCCCTATCAGAGCAGCCCCCTATTAGAGGAACCCCTATTAGAGGAACCCTATTAGAGGAGCCCCTATTAGAGCAGCCCCCTATTAGAGGAACCCCTATTAGAGCAGCCCCCTATTAGAGGAACCCCTATTAGAGGAGCCCCTATTAGAGGAACCCCTATTAGAGGAACCCCTATTAGATGAGCCCCTATTAGAGGAGCCCCTATTAGAGGAGCCCCTATTAGAGAATACCCTATTAGAGGAGCCCCTATTAGAGGAGCCCCTATTAGAGGAACCCCTATTAGAGCAGCCCCCTATTAGAGGAACCCCTATTAGAGGAGCCCCTATTAGAGGAACCCCTATTAGAGGAGCCCCTATTAGAGGAGCCCCTATTAGAGGAGCCCCTATTAGAGGAACCCCCTATTAGAGGAACCCCTATTAGATGAGCCCCTATTAGAGCAGCCCCCTATTAGAGGAACCACTATTAGAGAGTGCACAGAGTTGGCACATGGCTACAAATAGTTGAATTCAATTCTCTTACCCTGGCTCTCTGCATCCATATGGGGTTGGAGCCCATTAGCAGCAGCAGCACTATCAGCAGAGCTCTCATCTTCACCAGGTAGAAGGCTGTTTGAGGTCACGATGGATCAGGCAGATGGTGGCTGTAAATTCTGCTGGTCGGTGGATTCTGAATCTACTTGAACACTAATCATAAGAATATTCACTTATATTAAGTTATGACTCCGGAGGCAGCGCCCAGACATAGAAGGGGGTGGGGGGGGGGACTCTTTGTATTGGCAGAGGAGAATCCAGGTGGAATTGTCCTATAGCCTGACTGCTGGGGATGTCATCAGCATTACCTGGAAGGGCTCCTCCTATCCAGGACTTGGAAAGATGGCCATCATGTAGACCATATGGGATGTGCTCAGGGTCCAGCTCATGTCCAGCTTATGTCAGTCACTTTGTATCCAACACAACTGCACAACATCATCCATCAAAGGTCCATGAGCCAAAGACAAGAGAGACTCCTGAAGACAATCTAATCCAGTCTCAGTAGCTGCAGAATCTCCCGTGTGTGACAAGTTCAGGGCTTTGTGGGGTGTGTGAGCCTCCTAGACATCAGCGCCAGACTTCATGTGTGACTACATTGTAACCCTTTGTGTTGTCAGACTTTAGCTGAGTTGTGTATCAGAGTCAGTTCTAGCGTTCAGCCTTACTCCATGTAATAGGATGACTAGTTCTATGTGTAAGTCTGCCATATGGAGCTGTGTTACCGTCCTGTCTGCGCCCTGATCACTGATATGTGCAGGACGGTGTCTGGAGGCTTCTACTATACACTATGTCATGGATTGTGTGTGTTGTGTGTTGTGTAGTGTAGCAATGCAGGTGTGTACATTGTATTGTGTTCTGCAGCTTTGTCATGTGTGTTTTGTGCTGTGTGTTATATGTTGTGTGTTATGTTCTGTGTGTTATGTGTGTTACGTGATGTATGTTGTGTGTTATGTGATGTGTGTTATGTGATGTGTGTTATATGTTGTGTGTTATGTGCTGTGTGTTATGTGATGTGTGTTATATGTTGTTTGTTATGTGATGTGTATTATATGTTGTTTGTTATGTGATGTGTGTTATATGCTGTGTGTTATGTGATGTGTGTTATGTGATGTGCATTAATGTGTTGTTTGTTATGTGATGTGTGTTATATGCTGTGTGTTATGTGATGTGTGTTATATGTTGTTTGTTATGTGATGTGTGTTATGTGATGTGTGTTATATGTTGTGTGTTATGTGCTGTGTGTTATGTGATGTATATTATGTCCTCTGTGTTATTTGATGTGTGTTATATGTTTCGTGTTATGTGATGTGTGATATATGCTGTGTGTTATGTGTGTTCTGCAGTTTCTGTATAACTGTGTGGTGTCTGGAGGCTTCTACTATACACTATGTCAGCTGTGAGTGTTGTGTATACTGTGATACGTGTTGAGCGGTTTCTGTACAATTGATGGGGGGGATGTGAGGACTTGGCAGTGAGGGGAGATCTATCATATACACACGGTGCAGGGAGATGATATAATGTATGGGCTGATATGTCCAGTCGGTATCTCTCCATCACTCTGGATGTCTCTGCTGCCCCTGACATGTCACATATATGTATAAGATAGGCTTCTCCTTCTAACACTGCACTAGAGAATAAGAAAGTGCTGAGATCTGGTTGGGGACAGAGAAGTGACCACCTCACCCTGCAGCACCTCCATGGAGATTACAATCTAAGGTCCACCTAAATGTTCTTTTGGGTAACACTTCTTTCTTTATATGTAACACTTTGACTGCTAGAGCTAATATTCAAACAATTGTTATTCAACAAAAACTTACTTTATGCATTAGACTTATGCATGGGAAGGATATGCAAATCTGTCTCCCAAGATGTAAACAGGGAGACAGTGCCTCTGTTATGCTGCCCTCTATAGCAAACACCCTGAACAACATGCCCGACTTCCCAGAAGCCTTTGCTGCATGATGCGAGGTTATAACCAAATCAATTTCTCAGCTATGGACGGCGCCGTTTCTGTCTCTTTGGACTTCATCAGCGCAGCCTGGAGAGAACTGATTTGGTTTAAGCGAGAGGCTGAAAGACCACTGTCTCCCTGTTTACATCTTGGGAGACAGATTTGCATATTCTTCCCATTGCAGTGGAGCAACGATGGCTGTATAAGTCTCCACACACCTGAGAAGGTGTCTCTCCCTAAGGATGGACGTTATCCCCACAATTTAGATTTATGCAGTGAGTAAATAACATGTGCGTAGCTAAATCATCCCCTGAATTATTTATAGCTATGTATATCGGACCAAACGGAGAGATAACTGCCTTACCATATACCTTGTACGACATTTATTTGGATGTACGATTTTTCTCCCTTCTGAATTTTATTTTCTATGTTATAATGTTTTGTAAAGTAATTTAATAAATATGCAATTTATATTCACATTCATCTGGTAGTTTGCCTGTCTTTTGGCATCTACGGTACGTCATATATTGCACAAAACACAATATACACAGCATATGTCCTATACTGCACACAACACACACCATATGTCCTATACTGCACACAACACACAGCATATGTCCTATACTGCACACAACACACAGCATATGTCCTATACTGCACACAACACACACCATATGTCCTATACTGCACACAACACACACCATATGTCCTATACTCCCCACAACACACACCATATGTCCTATACTGCACACAACACACACCATATGTCCTATACTGCACACAACACACTCCATATGTCCTATACTGCACACAACACACACCATATGTCCTATACTGCACACAACACACACCATATGTCCTATACTCCCCACAACACACACCATATGTCCTATACTGCACACAACACACACCATATGTCCTATACTGCACACAACACACACCATATGTCCTATACTGCACACAACACACAGCATATGTCCTATACTGCACACAACACACAGCATATGTCCTATACTGCACACAACACACACCATATGTCCTATACTGCACACAACACACCATATGTCCTATACTGCACACAACACACACCATATGTCCTATACTGCACACAACACACACCATATGTCCTATACTGCACACAACACACACCATATGTCCTATACTGCACACAACACACACCATATGTCCTATACTGCACACAACACACAGCATATGTCCTATACTGCACACAACACACACCATATGTCCTATACTGCACACATCACACACCATATGTCCTATACTCCACACAACACATACCATATGTCCTATACTACACACAACACACACCATATGTCCTATACTGCACACAACACACACCATATGTCCTATACTGCACACCACACACACCATATGTCCTATACTGCACACAACACACACCATATGTCCTATACTGCACACAACACACACTATATGTCCTATACTGCACACAACACACACCATATGTCCTATACTGTACACAACACACACTATATGTCCTATACTGCACACAACACACACCATATGTCCTATACTGCACATATCACACACCATATGTCCTATACTGCACACAACACACGCCATATGTCCTATACTGCACACAACACACACCATATGTCCTATACTGCACACAACACACCATATGTCCTATATTGCACACACCATATGTCCTATACTGCACACAACACACGCCATATGTCCTATACTGCACAAAACACACGCCATATGTCCTATACTGCACAAAACACACGCCATATGTCTTATACTGCACACAACACACCATATGTCCTATATTGCACACACCATATGTCCTATACTGCACACAACACACACACCATATGTCCTGTACTCCACAAAACACACACCATATGTCCTATACTGCACAAAACACACCATATGTCCTATACTGCACACAACACACACCATATGTCTTATACTGCACACAACACACACCATATGTCCTATACTGCACACAACACACGCCATATGTCCTATACTGCACAAAACACACGCCATATGTCTTATACTGCACACAACACACCATATGTCCTATATTGCACACACCATATGTCCTATACTGCACACAACACACACACCATATGTCCTGTACTCCACAAAACACACACCATATGTCCTATACTGCACAAAACACACCATATGTCCTATACTGCACACAACACACACCATATGTCTTATACTGCACACAACACACACCATATGTCCTATACTGCACACAACACACAGCATATGTCCTATACTGCACACAACACACACCATATGTCTTATACTGCACACAACACACACCATATGTCCTATACTGCACACAACACACACCATATGTCCTATACTGCACACAACACACACCATATGTCCTATACTGCACACAACACACACCATATGTCCTATACTGCACACAACACACCATATGTCCTATACTGAACACACCATATGTCCTATACTGCACACAACACACACCATATGTCCTATACTGCACACCATACACACCATATGTCCTATACTGCACACAACACACACCATATGTCCTATACTGCACACAACACACCATATGTCCTATACTGCACACAACACACATCATATGTCCTATACTACACACAACACACCATATGTCCTATGCTGCACACAACACACACCATATGTCCTATACTACACACAACACACACCATATGTCCTATGCTGCACACAACACACACCATATGTCCTATGCTGCACACAACACACACCATATGTCCTATACTGCACACAACACACCATATGTCCTATACTGCACGCAACACACACCATATGTCCTATACTTCACACAACACACACCATATGTCCTATACTGCACACAACACACAACATATGTCCTATACTGCACACAACACACAACATATGTCCTATACTGCACACAACACACCATATGTCCTATACTGCACACAACACACACCATATGTCCTATACTGCACGCAACACACCATATGTCCTATACTGCACACAACACACACCATATGTCCTATACTGCACACAACACACAACATATGTCCTATACTGCACACAACACACACCATATGTCCTATACTGCACACAACACACACCATATGTCCTATACTGCACACAACACACCATATGTCCTATACTGCACACAACACACACCATATGTCCTATACTGCACACAACACACACCATATGTCCTATACTGCACACAACACGCACCATATGTCCTATACTACACACAACACACACCATATGTCCTATACTGCACACAACACACACCATATGTCCTATACTGCACACAACACACTATATGTCCTATACTGCACACAACACACACCATATGTCCTATACTGCACGCAACACACACCATATGTCCTTTACTGCACACAACACACACCATGTCCTATACTGCACACAACACACACCATATGTCCTATACTGCACACAACACACACCATATGTCCTATACTGCACACAACACACAACATATGTCCTATACTGCACACAACACACACCATATGTCCTATACTGCACACAACACACACCATATGTCCTATACTGCACACAACACACCATATGTCCTATACTGCACACAACACACACCATATGTCCTATACTGCACACAACACACACCATATGTCCTATACTGCACACAACACACAACATATGTCCTATACTGCACCCAAAACACACCATATGTCCTATACTGCACACAACACACACCATATGTCTTATACTGCACACAACACACACCATATGTCCTATACTGCACACAACACACCATATGTCCTATACTCCACAAAACACACACCATATGTCCTATACTGCACACAACACATACCATATGTCCTATACCGCACACAACACACAACATATGTCCTATACTGCACACAAAACACACCATATGTCCTATTCTGCACACAACACACACCATATGTCTTATACTGCACACAACACACACCATATGTCCTATACTGCACACAACACACCATATGTCCTATACTCCACAAAACACACACCATATGTCCTATACTGCACACAACACATACCATATGTCCTATACCGCACACAACACACAACATATGTCCTATACTGCACACAAAACACACCATATGTCCTATACTGCACACAACACATATCATATATCCTATACTGCACACAACACACACCATATGTCTTATACTGCACACAAAACACACCATATGTCCTATACTGCACACAACACATATCATATGTCCTATACTGCACACAACACACACCATATGTCCTATACTGCACACAACACACACGCCATATGTCCTATACTGCACACAACACACAATATGTCCTATACTCCACAAAACACACCATATGTCCTATACTGCACACAATACACACTATATGTCCTATACTGCACACAACACATACCATATGTCCTATACCGCACACAACACACAACATATGTCCTATACTGCACATAACACACCATATGTCCTATACTGCACACAATACACACCATATGTCCTATACTGCACGCAACACACACCATATGTCCTATACTGCACGCAACACACTATATGTCCTATACTGCACACAACACATACCATATGTCCTATACCGCACACAACACACAACATGTGTCCTATACTCCACAAAACACACACCATATGTCCTATACTGCACACAACACATACCATATGTCCTATACCGCACACAACACACAACATATGTCCTATACTGCACACAAAACACACCATATGTCCTATACTGCACACAACATACACCATATGTCTATACTGCACACAATACACACCGTATGTCCTATACTGCACACAACACACAGCATATGTCCTATACTGCACACAACACACACCATATATCCTATACTGCACACAGCACACACCATATGTCTATACTGCACACAATACACACCATATGTCCTATACTGCACACAACATACACCATATGTCTATACTGCACACAACACATACCATATGTCCTATACTGCACACAACACACACCATATGTCCTATACTGCACACAACACACCATATGTCCTATACTGCACACAACACACCATATGTCCTATACTGCACACAACACACCATATGTCCTATACTGCACACAACACATACCATATGTCCTATACTGCACACAACACACACCATATGTCCTATACTGCACACAACACACACCATATGTCCTATACTGCACACAACACACTATATGTCCTATACTGCACACAACACACACCATATGTCCTATACTGCACACAACACACACCATATGTCATATACTGCACACAACACACACCATATGTCCTATACTGCACACAACACACCATATGTCCTATACTGCACACAACACATACCATATGTCCTATACTGCACACAACACACACCATATGTCCTATACTGCACACAACACACACCATATGTCCTATACTGCACACAACACACTATATGTCCTATACTGCACACAACACACACCATATGTCCTATACTGCACACAACACACACCATATGTCCTATACTGCACACAACACACCATATGTCCTATACTGCACACAACACATACCATATGTCCTATACTGCACACAACACACACCATATGTCCTATACTGCACACAACACACACCATATGTCCTATACTGCACACAACACACTATATGTCCTATACTGCACACAACACACCATATGTCCTATAGTGCACACAACACACACCATATGTCCTATACTGCACACAACACACACCATATGTCCTATACTGTACACAACACACACCATATGTCCTATACTGCACACAACACACACCATATGTCATATACTGCACACAACACACACCATATGTCCTATACTGCACACAACACACTATATGTCTTATACTGCACACAACACACGCCATATGTCCTATACTGCACACAACACACACCATATGTCCTATACTGCACACAACACACACCATATGTCCTATACTGCACACAACACACCATATGTCCTATACTGCACACAACACACACCATATGTCCTATACTGCACACAACACACACCATATGTCCTATACTGCACACAACACACACCATATGTCCTATACCGCACACAACACACACCATATGTCCTATACCGCACACAACACACCATATGTCCTATACTGCACACAACACACATCATATGTCCTATACTACACACAACACACACCATATGTCCTATACTGCACACAACACACATCATATGTTCTATACTGCACACAACACACATCATATGTCCTATACTCCACAAAACACACATCATATGTTCTATACTGCACACAACACACATCATATGTTCTATACTGCGCACAACACACACCATATGTCCTATACTACACACAACACACACCATATGTCCTATACTGCACACAACATACACCATATGTCCTATACTGCACACAACACACACCATATGTCCTATACTGTACACATCACACACCATATGTCCTATTCTGCACACAACACACACCATGTCCTATACAGCACACAACACACGCCATATGTCCTATACTGCACACAACACACACCATATGTCCTATACTGCACACAACACACACCATATGTCCTATACCGCACACAACACACCATATGTCCTATACTGCACACAACACACATCATATGTCCTATACTACACACAACACACACCATATGTCCTATACTGCACACAACACACATCATATGTTCTATACTGCACACAACACACATCATATGTCCTATACTCCACAAAACACACATCATATGTTCTATACTGCACACAACACACATCATATGTTCTATACTGCGCACAACACACACCATATGTCCTATACTACACACAACACACACCATATGTCCTATACTGCACACAACATACACCATATGTCCTATACTGCACACAACACACACCATATGTCCTATACTGCACACAACACACACCATATGTCCTATACTGCACGCAACACACACCATATGTCCTATACTGCACACAACACACACCATATGTCCTATACTGCGTACAACACACACCATATGTCCTATACTGCACACAACACACACCATATGTCCTATACTGCACACAACACACACCATATGTCCTATACTGCACGCAACACACACCATATGTCCTATACTGCACATAACACACCATATGTCCTATACTCCACAAAACACACACCATATGTCCTATACTGCGTACAACACACACCATATGTCCATACCTCCCAACTTTTGAAGAATTTAAATTCTCATTAATTTTTCATGTGCTCGCACACAGTATAATCCTCCTACAGTCACCCGTAAATTGTATGTCCCCTATCTATCTCTCCCCCAGTTTCAGTGCAGGGGTCAGTATGGGCCATAATAGAGCATGCAGGAATGCGCAGGTGGGTGATTGGGTTGGGGTTCTCTGCGTTCGTCCGGGAGGAACTCATGTCAAAAGTTCGCCATGGGGCCATGCCATTCCTAGTTACGCCAGTGGCTGGTGCCAATGCCTGATACACATTTCTCCAGTAAAAATGGCTTTGCCAGGAGGCAGTACCGAATGATAACAATAGGGTGTATTTATACAAACCATAATAGCACAATAACAACCGATAGAGGCCGTTATATGTTATAGCACGTGTGCCTGCAGATTGATCTTCGTAGGGATGACCACTAAAGCTCTTAAAGTTCATGTTTTAAAATACTACAACAAAATTGTGGCAGCTGCTATGGCCAGAGACTTCGAGACGTTACAACCAGTGCCTCGACATTTCAGAGATTTCCATTATAGGTTAGGGGCATTGTAACAGATATGGAGTGAGGGGGTTTAGTATCTGTCCCTCTATTTTGTTGTGACTTCATTTGTAAGTTTCCCCCTATTTATTTATATTCATATTTATTGTTTGGATTGTTTGGAATAAAGTTATAGTTTTATATATACTATGATGTCCCAGTTGTGTCCTTTTCTGTCCTATGTAGGTTATGTGTATGATCATTTTTTAGATAAATTTGAACACTGCTTGACCTAGACCAACTAAGAAGACGTGACCCCAACCTGCAACGTACTGAAAATAGTCTTAGAAACTGCTGTGTGACCGGCAGGACCTCATGTCCTAAAGGGGAGTAGTGAGCAGACTGTCCAACAGCCAGAGAGCAAGGGAACAAGGACCCGGACCTGAGATCACTGATGTGCGGCTCTTCTGGGCACCTCTAACAAGCTGTCATATTAAGGAGTAATTTGTAAGATCCTCTAAATCTTGTGATGTGTAATAAACTGCAAACACACAGAGAAGCCTCGAGGCAGAATATACAGACACTCCCTAGTATAACACAGATGTAAGTAACGTTCCAGAGCCAGAGCGTGCGAAACCGAATCAACCGGTTCTGAGACAGGAACCAGCAACAGAGAGGAGAGAACCAATGTAGACTTATCTTGTGTAAGAGTCAGGTGGATTAGTCTAATACATAGTGTATGACACTGTCAGGGCTCCTAGGACTATATATCTATAATACATAGCGTATGACACTGTCAGGACTCCTAGGACTATATATATATATATCTATAATACATAGTGTATGACACTGTCAGGGCTCCTAGGACTATATATATATCTATAATACATAGTGTATGACACTGTCAGGGCTCCTAGGACTATATATATATATATCTATAATACATAGTGTATGACACTGTCAGGGCTCCTAGGACTATATATATCTATAATATATAGTGTATGACACTGTCAGGACTCCTAGGACTATATATATCTATAATACATAGTGTATGACACTGTCAGGACTCCTAGGACTATATATATCTATAATACATAGTGTATAACACTGTCAGGACTCCTAGGACTATATATCTATAATACATAGTGTATGACACTGTCAGGGCTCCTAGGACTATATATATCTATAATACATAGTGCATGACACTGTCAGGGCTCCTAGGACTATATATATATCTATAATACATAGTGTATGACACTGTCAGGGCTCCTAGGACTATATATATCTATAATACATAGTGTATGACACTGTCAGGACTCCTAGGACTATATATATATCTATAATACATAGTGTATGACACTGTCAGGGCTCCTAGGACTATATATCTATAATACATAGTGTATGACACTGTCAGGGCTCCTAGGACTATATATCTATAATACATAGTGTATGACACTGTCAGGACTCCTAGGACTATATATATATCTATAATACATAGTGTATGACACTGTCAGGGCTCCTAGGACTATATATATCTATAATACATAGTGTATGACACTGCCAGGGCTCCTAGGACTATATATATCTATAATACATAGTGTATGACACTGTCAGGGCTCCTCAGACTATATATACCTATAATACATAGTGTATGACACTGTCAGGGCTCCTAGGACTATATATATCTATAATACATAGTGTATGACACTGTCAGGGCTCCTCAGACTATATATATCTATAATACATAGTGTATGACACTGCCAGGGCTCCTAGGACTATATATATCTATAATACATAGTGTATGACACTGTCAGGGCTCCTCAGACTATATATATCTATAATACATAGTGTATGACACTGTCAGGGCTCCTAGGACTTTATATATCTATAATACATAGTGTAGGACACTGTGAAGCTACCATCATGGGGATCAACAAAGAGCTGGCGACCAGAATCAGACAAACACCAGGCATCACCCTGGCACAACACCCCTCCATAGATAAGCGACACCTATATGATGACAAACACCTCAATAAACATGGCGTCAGCCTCCTAGCGAAGGAATTCAAAGACTTAGTGCTCAACAGAGCCCCCGGGCCTAGACAACAAACAAAACAAAGAACCATGGAAATAATACCCGACAACCGCCAATATCCAAGACAGAACCCGCCAAAGATGCCACCTATCAAGAAAAAGCCAACCAGAGCAACCCAGATCACCGACATAGAGACAATAAAGAGAATAGAGCATGCGGTCACTACAATGGCCACAACAGCAATGCACATAAACCAATACCTGGCCACACTGCAACCAACCAAGAACCCAGCCCGTCCTCTGCAGGACAGCTCATTACAAGGTTTACACACTGAAGATGAAATCACTAACTATCAGTAGTTGGAACATACAAGGGCTGAACGCCTCAGCCTATAGATCTAACCCAAAAGATCCAGACTTCATAGACAGACTAAAAAACATAGACATTCAAATCCTCCTAGAGACATGGACCCGGGCAGATGACGAGTCCCTAATGCCCATGGGCTACAAGGAATTCTCAGTGCCCGCCCAGAAAAATAAGACCACCTGTCACGGGATGTTTAGAGTCTATACTATAGGCAATGTGTAATATATATTTCATGTGGAATGTATTCTCTAACCTGTTGTATACATCAATGTGTAGTTGGCTGATTCGGGTCTAGTGTGTTAGCACATTGTATGCAAATACCTCTAACTAGTGAGGACAATGGGTGGAGATAATCTGATCAGTGTCCCCAAGAAGATGTTGGATGGTGCATTGTCCATAGTAGACAGGGAGTCTGCTCTCCTTGGTATAGGTGAGGGGGGAAGGATCTGTGACTCAGCCCTTCCCCCCACAGATATAGGTGTAACAGTCTTAGTATATAGTTGTAGTTAGCAGTTAGTATGTGTTAGCCGGCCTGTGCACAGCTCTGCAGAGAGCCAGGATTTAGTTACAGGACAAAGGAACCAAAGCTATCATTGGATTGTGACTTCTGTGGACTTATTGTTATTACGGTTGATGTGACCGCCGCCGGCTACTAACTTTGTGGATTACAATAAATTGCTGTTGTCTCCTGACCTCTTGCGTCCGTGTTGATTCAAAAGACCATCCGGAGGAAGACGTATACCTTTGCTCCGTGACAACTGGTTGGCAGCGGTGGGATCAACAGCGGACAGCGAGATGGACTACAACAGCCCAGCGATTAATGGAGCCACAACCTCAGAATACAGGAACTGGACTATGGCAAGTCTACAAGTAAGGGCCCGGGAACTAAACCTGAGTTACCAGGGAAGAACGAAAGATCAACTGATCGAGGCACTGGAGGAGATGACCCTGCAAAGCGACCATGAGGAGGGCTGCCCCCAGGAGACTGGAGAGATACGGGAGTGGCAGGTACAGACCCAAAAGAGCAGATGGGTTGTTTTGTATGAGGAGGAATTGGCAGTGCTGGGGCTAGAAGCAACTGCAGAGCAAAGGAGTAGAGCATTACAGAGGGCTCAGGAAACGGAGAAGGAGGAACAGAGAATGGCGCATGAAAAGGAAAGAATGGCGCATGAAATGCGAATGGCTGAGATAACTACGCGGAATTATAATCAAACGTCGACCCCCAGCCCAACAGTGAGAGAACCACCATATGTCTCCCATAAACACTTCAAGACCTTTGATGAAGCGGCTGGGGATGTTGATGGATATTTTCAGGACTTCGAACACCAGTGCCGCCTGATGGAAGTCCCAGAGAAGGATTGCGTCCAGTATCTGGTGGGGCACCTACGAGATGGGGCTGCGGAAGCTCTCAGAGCCATGGACCCTAGTGATCAGCGGGACTATGAGGCCATTAAAAGAGCGGTGCAGAAGTATTATGCAGTCACTCCAGAGACCTACCGAGTTCAGTTCCGCTCTTTGCCTTACAATGGGGGAAGCTCCTTCCACATGTTCGCCCACAAGTTGAAGCAAGCATGCAAGCGCTGGCTAGAAGGAGAGGAGGCTGTCACAGTCGATAAGATCCTCCAAGTCATACTTAAGGAACAGTTCTTTTCCCAGTGCCCCGCTGAGATCCGTGAGTGGGTGCTGGAACAGAACCCAGCCACAGTTGAGCAAGCTGCTTCCCTTGCAGATGAGGGCCTGACCATCAAGCCGCAGTGGAAGAGGTTGTTTGCAGAGGAGCGGAAAACTACCACAGTCCGCCAGACACCCTTCATCCAGCCACCCACCTTTCGTGTCCGGCCTCAGGATTACAATTCCCCCTCTACCCCTGCCCCAGCCCATCGGCCTCCAGCTATGAACAACCCTGTCCCTAGACAACGACCTACTGGAAGAATGCTAGAGCGCAGATGTTTTGGGTGCGGGCGGCCTGGACATTTGCAAGCTAGCTGCCCTGTTAACATGGGGGCACGGGCCACCGTGGCATCCCGGCCTATTCACTACCTGGGAACCACCCCTAGGACAGAAAGTTTGGCCCCATTTCCAGATGACTCCTTGAATGACCCATCTGTTCCACCTCCAGGGGTCTATGGGATTCAGCCTTCCGCCACACATCCCGCAAACCTTCAGAGGAAGCACTTGCAGGAGGTCCTACTGGATGGCCAAACAGTTGTTGGATTCCGGGACTCGGGAGCTTTCCTAACGGTAGCGGACCCCCGAGTGGTTCGACCTGAGGCCCTAGAGGAGGGCCCTGGCCTTTCTATCGAGTTGGCAGGGGGTACTCGGAGACGTATTCCTAAAGCTACCGTGGAACTCGACTATGGTTATGGACCAAAACGATGCACAATTGGTGTGATGAGCGGGCTGCCGGCCGATGTTCTGTTAGGCAACGATGTTGGAAATCTACAGTGCCACTTTGTGGGAGCAGTGACCCGAAGCCAAGCTCAGAGAGATGCCAACATGGATCCACCGGATTTTCTGCCAGATGCCAGCCCTTCAACCCTACAACTTTACCATTCAGTACCGCCGAGGGAACCAACACCAGAACGCAGATGGGTTATCCCAGCAGGAGGACATATGAGCTATAGAGACTGATGTACATTCCCCAATTTACCTGTGTAGGCCAATTGTGTCATGCACATGTTTTGAGAGGGGGAGGGGTTGTCACGGGATGTTTAGAGTCTATACTATAGGCAATGTGTAATATATATTTCATGTGGAATGTATTCTCTAACCTGTTATATACATCAATGTGTAGTTGGCTGATTAGGGTCTAGTGTGTTAGCACATTGTATGCAAATACCTCTAACTAGTGAGGACAATGGGTGGAGATAATCTGATCAGTGTCCCCAAGAAGATGTTGGATGGTGCATTGTCCACAGGAGACAGGGAGTCTGCTCTCCTTGGTATAGGTGAGGGGGGAAGGATCTGTGACTCAGCCCTTCCCACCCACAGATATAGGATGTAACAGTCTTAGTATATAGTATATAGCTGGCAGTTAGTATGTGTTAGCCGGCCTGTGCACAGCTCTGCAGAGAGCCAGGATTTAGTTACAGGACCAAGGAGCCAAAGCTATCATTGGATTGGGACTTCCGTGGACTTATTGTTATTACGGTTGATGTGACCGCCGCCGGCTACTAACTTTGTGGATTACAATAAATTGCTGTTGTCTCCCGACCTCTTGCGTCCGTGTTGATTCAAAAGACCATCCGGAGGAAGACGTATACCTTTGCTCCGTGACACCACCAAACATGGTCGCCACTCAGGAGGCATACTAATATGATACAAGGAGGAGCTCAAAGAAAACGTAAAAGCTACCAAACGTGGAACCAATCACATATGGATAAAAATAAGCAGCTCCATCCTCAGCGGCCAGCAGGACATCTATCTCTGTGCAGTATATATGCCCCCACCAGGGTCCCCCTACCACCACCCCGACACTTACGAGGTCCTACAAAGGGAAGCCGTCCACTTCCAACCCAAAGGCAGAGTACTAATATGCGGAGACCTGAACGCAAGGACAGGCACAGAGTTAGACTACCTGCCCCCTGACGACAACCCACATATGCACGGTAGTGAGATCCACCACCCAGAACCCACACAGACAAGAAGAAACAGCCAAGACAGAATCGTCAACAAGAGTGGGAGACAACTGCTGAACATGTGCCGAAGCCTAGGACTGTACATAATAAACGGACGTACCACAGGCGATCCCAGAGGACGCTTCACACTAAACTCTCAGGTGGGCAACAGCGTGGTGGACTATGCCATTACAGACGCAGACCTGTCAGACATTGAAGACTTCACAATCGCACCTGACTCCCATCTATCAGACCACAACCAGATCCTACTATACATGAGAACCAGGAACAAAACACCCATACATGAGCCCCAACAGTCCGGCCTCTACAACCTACCAAGACATTTCAAATGGGCCAACCACCAGGCCATAGAATATACCAACGCAATCAACCGACCCAAAATCAAGACACTGCTCACAAACTTCCATACAAACACCTATCAGCCAGACCAACAGGGAGTCACCAGAGCTGTGAAGGATCTCAAGTACATCCTACAGACCACAGCAGAACTAGCAGGCCTGAAATGAACCAAACCAATAAGACAAACCAACAAACAGTCCCACAAATGGTTCGACAGCGACTGCAGAGCACTACGCCATACCCTAAGAACAGCCTCCAACCAAAAACACAGGGACCCCAACAACAAGGAGGTGAGGGAAGCCTACAACAATCTATGCAAGCAATACAAGGGCACCCTCAGAGAGAAGAAACAGAGATACCTCTCCCACAAAATAGAGCAACTAGAGGACTCCCTCCAGGACAGCTCATTCTGGGAGACCTGGCACCACATGGGCACAAAGCCCAAGAAAAACTCTCTCCACATCCAAAATGGCAATATCTGGCTCAACTACTTCAGAGGTCTCTACAAAAACATCCCAGAAGAAGAACTAACTCCAGAACAGCAACAGATAATCACCAAACTGAGGGACATGGAGAAAGTCATCCAAGACTTCCAGAACCCTCTGGACTCGCCAATCACCATAAAAGATATACAGGAAAGAATTGTCCTGCTGAAAGGCAAAAAGGCCAGTGGCCCTGACGGCATCCTACCAGAGATGATGAAATACAGCTCTCCAGCAATACACGCGGCACTGGCAAAGCTATTCACCCTCGTGCTCAATGCTGGACACTTCCCCGAAGACTGGAACAAAGGGCTCATAACCCCCATCTACAAGAATGGGGACCAATATGACCCCAACAACTACAGAGGGATCTGCGTCAGCAGCACGCTGGGGAAACTGTTCAACAGCATCATCAATAACAGAATCCTCACCTTCCTCACACAACACGGGGTCCTCAGCAAGAGCCAAGCAGGGTACATGCCAAACCACCGCACCACAGACCATATCTACACCCTGCACAGCCTCATCAAGACGCACGTCCACAACACCAGAAGAGGCAAGATATTCGCCTGCTTCGTGGACTTTAAGAAGGCGTTTGATTCAGTATGGCACCCAGGCCTACTCCTAAAACTCCTAGAGAGTGGAATAGGAGGAAGAACGTACGACGTCATCAAGAGCTCCTACACCGGAAACCAGTGCAGTGTGAAGGTGAATGGGAAAAGGACCGCATACTTACAACAGGCCCAAGGGGTCAGACAAGGCTGTAGCCTGAGCCCAACGCTCTTCAACATCTACATCAATGAACTGGCTACAGCCCTGGAGGCCTCACCAACCCCAGGCCTCACCCTGAACAATCGAGAGGTGAAGTTCCTGCTGTATGCCGATGACCTCCTACTCCTGGCCCCCACCGAGAAAGACCTCCAAGAAAGCCTGTCAGTGCTGGAAAAATTCAGCACCACATGGGCCCTACCCATCAACCAGAAGAAGACCAAAATCATGGTATTTCAGAAGAAGGGACAAAATAAAGCCTCCACCACCCCACAATTCACACTGAACGGCTCCACACTGGAGAAAACCAACAGCTACACCTACCTGGGGCTGGAGCTCAGCCAATCAGGAAGCTTCAAAGCAGCAATAGAAACCCTGAAAGCAAAAGCCTGCAGAACCTTCTACGCCATCAGAAGACAACTGTACCACCTCAAACCACCAGTGAGGGTCTGGCTGAAGATATTTGACGCAGTCATCTCCCCGATCCTTCTCTATGGCAGTGAGGTTTGGGGCCCAGCCACCTACCCAGACCAGTTAAAGTGGGATTCCAGCCCAACAGAGAACTTCCACCTGGAGTTCTGCAAATACCTGCTCCATGTCCATCGCAACACCACCAACATGGCCTGCAGGGCAGAGCTAGGCAGACTCCCCCTATGGCTCACCATACAGAAGAGGGCGCTAGCTTTCCAGGCACACATCCAGGGGAGCAAGCCTGACTCCTACCACCACCAAGCATGGCTAAGCCACCTGAGCAAACCAGACATTCAACAACCAAACAGCAGCCAACCACCAAACCAAAAACACCAACAGATGATAACCAAGGCCGAAATAAAGGCGACCACAGAGGCAAATAGAGAGCGGTACATTGAAGAATGGAGAAACGAAAAAAATAACTCCAAGAAACTCACCGTGTACCAATCCGTACAAAGGGACTACACCATGGCCACCTACCTGGAGAGAATACGCCACCCCAAGCACAGACAGACCCTGAGCCGGTACAGACTGAGCGCCCACAACCTAGAGATAGAGACGGGGCGATACAGGCAGACGTACAAGCCACGGGAGAAGAGACTGTGCCAGCACTGTGACCAGGGGGTCCTAGAAGACGAGACCCTCTTCCTGCTACACTGCACCAAATACTCAGCTGTGAGGGCCGTCTACTACCAAAGACTCTCTGCCCACATCCCAGACTTCATATCTGCAGACGAGAAGAGGAAACTCTACATCCTACTGGGAGAAGAAGAGGCCACTGTGGAGATCGCTGCCCAATACGTGTCCAGCTGTCACCAAACAAGAGGAAGATGAGACTCCACGGACTATTATATTTATCCCAATACACCCGCCCCGCCCCACCCCCACCTCCCCATATAGCAGTCACCAACGAAGAGGAAGATGAGACTCCACGGACTGTTATAACCCAACCCCCCCCCCATACCCACCACCCACCCAACCCCCCTCTCCCCCCCCGCCCACTTTACTAGCTTTGGCAATGCCAAATACCTATTCGGACGTGCCAATAAAGCATTTTTTTATTTGATTTGATTTGATCTGTCAGGGCTCCTAGGACTATATATCTATAATACATAGTGTATGACACTGTCAGGGCTCCTAGGACTATATATATCTATAATACATAGTGTATGACACTATCAGGGCTCCTAGGACTATATATATCTATATCTATAATACATAGTGTATGACACTGTCAGGGCTCCTAGTAATATATATATCTATAATACATAGTGTATGATACTGTCGGGGCTCCTAGGACTATATATATCTATAATACATAGTGTATGACACTATCAGGGCTCCTAGGACTATATATATATATATATATATATAATACATAGTGTATGACACTGTCAGGGCTCCTAGGACTATATATATCTATAATGCATAGTGTATGACACTGTCAGGGCTCCTAGGACTATATATATCTATAATACAAAGTGTATGACACTGTCAGGACTCCTATGACTATATATATCTATAATACATAGTGTATGACACTGTCAGGACTCCTATAACTATATATATCTATAATACATAGTGTATGACACTCTCAGGACTCCTAGGACTATACATATCTATAATACATAGTGTATGACACTGTCAGGGCTCCTAGGACTATATATATCTATATCTATAATACATAGTGTATGACACTGTCAGGGCTCCTAGGACTATATATATATCTATAATACATAGTGTATAACACTGTCAGGGCTCCTAGGACTATATATATTTATAATACATAGTGTATGATACTGTCAGGGCTCCTAGGACTATATATATCTAAAATACATAGTGTATAACACTGTCAGGGCTCCTAGGACTATATATATGTATAATACATAGTGTATGACACTGTCAGGACTCCTAGGTCTATATATATCTATAATACATAGTGTATGACACTGTCAGGGCTCCTAGGACTATATATATGTATAATACATAGTGTATGACACTGTCAGCGCTCCTAGGACTATATATATATCTATAATACATAGTGTATGACACTGTCAGGACTCCTAGGACTATGTATATCTATAATACATAGTGTATGACACTGTCAGGGCTCCTAGGACTATATATATGTATAATACATAGTGTATGACACTGTCAGGACTCCTAGGACTATATATATCTATAATACATAGTGTATGACACTGTCAGGGCTCCTAGGACTATATATATATCTATAATACATAGTGTATGACACTGTCAGGACTCCTAGGACTATGTATATCTATAATACATAGTGTATGACACTGTCAGGGCTCCTAGGACTATATATATATGTATAATACATAGTGTATGACACTGTCAGGACTCCTAGGACTATATATATCTATAATACATAGTGTATGATACTGTCAGGGCTCCTAGGACTATATATATGTATAATACATAGTGTATGACACTGTCAGGACTCCTAGGACTATATATCTATAATACATAGTGTATGACACTGTCAGGGCTCCTAGGACTGTATATATCTATAATACATAGTGTATGAAACTGTCAGGACTCCTAGGACTATATATCTATAATACATAGTGTATGACACTGTGAGGGCTCCTAGGACTATATATATCTATAATACATAGTGTATGACACTGTCAGGGCTCCTAGGACTATATATATCTATAATACATAGTGTATGACACTGTCAGGGCTCCTAGGACTATATATCTATAATACATAGTGTATGACACTGTCAGGGCTCCTAGGACTATATATCTATAATACATAGTGTATGACATTGTCAGGACTCCTAGGACTATATATCTATAATACATAGTGTATGACACTGTCAGGGCTCCTAGGACTGTATATATCTATAATACATAGTATATGAAACTGTCAGGACTCCTAGGACTATATATCTATAATACACAGTGTATGACACTGTCAGGGCTCCTAGGACTATATATCTATAATACATAGTGTATGACACTGTCAGGGCTCCTAGGACTATATATCTATAATACATAGTGTATGACACTGTCAGGGCTCCTAGGACTATATATATCTATAATACATAGTGTATGACACTGTCAGGGCTCCTAGGACTATATATATCTATAATACATAGTGTATGACACTGTCAGGGCTCCTAGGACTATATATATATAATACATAGTGTATGACACTGTCAGGACTCCTAGGACTACGTATATCTATAATACATAGTGTATGACACTGTCAGGGCTCCTAGGACTATATATATCTATAATACATAGTGTATGACACTGTCAGGACTCCTAGGACTATATATATCTATAATACATAGTGTATGACACTCAGGACTCCTAGGACTATATATATCTATAATACATAGTGTATGACACTGTCAGGACTCCTAGGACTATATATATCTATAATACATAGTGTATGACACTGTCAGGGCTCCTAGGACTGTATATATATGTATAATACATAGTGTATGACACTGTCAGGGCTCCTAGGACTATATATATCTATAATACATAATGTATGACACTGTCAGGACTCCTAGGACTATATATCTATAATACATAGTGTATGACACTGTCAGGGCTCCTAGGACTATATATATCTATAATACATAGTGTATGACACTGTCAGGGCTCCTAGGACTATATATCTATAATACATAGTGTATGACACTGTCAGGGCTCCTAGGACTATATATCTATAATACATAGTGAATGACACTGTCAGGGCTCCTAGGACTATATATCTATAATACATAGTGTACGACACTGTCAGGACTCCTAGGACTACGTATATCTATAATACATAGTGTATGACACTGTCAGGGCTCCTGGGACTATATATATCTATAATACATAGTGTATGACACTGTCAGGACTCCTAGGACTATATATATCTATAATACATATTGTATGACACTCAGGACTCCTAGGACTATATATATCTATAATACATAGTGTATGACACTCAGGACTCCTAGGACTATATATATATATGTATAATACATAGTGTATGACACTGTCAGGGCGACTAGGACTATATATATCTATAATACATAGTGTATGACACTGTCAGGGCTCCTAGGACTATATATCTATAATACATAGTGTATGACACTGTCAGGGCTCCTATGACTATATATATATCTATAATACATAGTGTATGACACTGTCAGGACTCCTAGGACTATATATACATCTATAATACATAGTGTATGACACTGTCAGGACTCCTAGGACTATATATATCTATAATACATAGTGTATGACACTGTCAGGGCTCCTAGGACTATATATATCTATAATACATAGTGTATGACACTGTCAGGACTCCTAGGACTATATATATATCTATAATACATAGTGTATGACACTGTCAGGACTCCTAGGACTATATATATATATATCTATAATACATAGTGTATGACACCGTCAGGGCTCCTAGGACTATATATATATATATATATCTATAATACAGAGTGTATGACACTGTCAGGACTCATAGGACTATATGTATATCTATAATACATAGTGTATGACACTGTCAGGACTCCTAGGACTATATATATATATCTATAATACATAGTGTATGACACTGTCAGGACTCCTAGGACTATATATATATATATATATATATATATATATATATATATATATATATATATATATGTATATATATATATTTCATAGTGTATGACACTGTCAGGACTCCTAGGACTATATATATCTATAATACATAGTGCATGACACTGTCAGGGCTCCTAGGACTATATATCTATAATACATAGTGTATGACACTGCCAGGGCTCCTAGGACTATATATATCTATAATACATAGTGTATGACACTGTCAGGACTCCTAGGACTATATAACTATAATACATAGTGTAAGACACTGTCAGGGCTCCTAGGACTATATATATCTATAAGACATAATGTAAGACACTGTCAGGACTCCTAGGACTATATATATCTATAATACATAGTGTATGACACTGTCAGGGCTCCTAGGACTATATATCTATAATACATAGTGCATGACACTGTCAGGGCTCCTAGGACTATATATCTATAATACATAGTGCATGACACTGTCAGGGCTCCTAGGACTATATATCTATAATACATAGTGTATGACACTGTCAGGGCTTCTAGGACTATATATATCTATAATACATAGTGTATGACACTGTCAGGACACCTAGGACTATATATATCTATAATAAATAGTGTATGACACTGTCAGGGCTCCTAGGACTATATATATCTATAATACATAGTGTATGACACTGTCAGAGCTCCTAGGACTATATATATATATCTATAATAAATAGTGTATGACACTGTCAGGGCTCCTAGGACTATATATATCTATAATATATAGTGAATGACACTGTCAGGGCTCCTAGGACTATATATATCTATAATACATAGTGTATGACACTGTCAGGGCTCCTAGGACTATATATATCTATAATACATAGTGTATGACACTGTCAGGGCTTCTAGGACTATATATATCTATAATACATAGTGTATGACACTGTCAGGGCTCCTAGGACTATATATATCTATAATACATAGTGTATGACACTGTCAGGGCTTCTAGGACTATATATATCTATAATACATAGTGTATGACACTGTCAGGGCTCCTAGGACTATATATATCTATAATAAATAGTGTATGACACTGTCAGGGCTCCTAGGACTATATATATCTATAATACATAGTGAATGACACTGTCAGGGCTCCTAGGACTATATATATCTATAATAAATAGTGTATGACCCTGTCAGGACTCCTAGGACTATATATATCTATAATACATAGTGTATGACCCTGTCAGGGCTCCTAGGACTATGTATATCTATAATACATAGTGTATGACACTGTCAGGGCTCCTAGGACTATAAATTATCTATAATACATAGTGTATGACACTGTCAGGACTCCTAGGACTATATATATATATATCTATAATACATAGTGTATGATACTGTCAGGACTCCTAGGACTATATATCTATAATACATAGTGTATGACACTGTCAGGACTCCTAGGACTATATATATCTATAATACATAGTGTATGACACTGTCAGGACTCCTAGGACTATATATATCTATAATACATAGGGTATGACACTGTCAGGACTCCTAGGACTATACAGTGGGGCAAAAAAGTATTTATTCAGTCACCAATAGTGCATGTTCCACCACTTAAAAAGATGAGAGGCGTCTGTAATTTACATCATCTCAACTATGAGAAACAAAAGGAGAAAACAAATCCAGAAAATCACATTGTCTGATTTTGTAAGAATTTATTTGCAAATTATGGTGGAAAATAAGTATTTGGTCTTATTATATTATATTATATTATATTATATATCTTATTACCCCTGTATTAGTCATATCTGCTGTATACTGTATCTTATTACCCATGTATCAGATATATCTGCTGTATACTGTATCTTATTACCCCTGTATCAGTCATATCTGCTGTATACTGTATCTTACTACCCCTGTATCAGTCATATCTGCTGTGTACTGTATCTTATTACCCCTGTGTCATACATATCTGCTGTATACTGTATCTTATTACCTCTGTATCATACATATCTGCTGTATACTGTATCTTATTACCCCTGTATCACTCATATCTGCTGTATACTGTATCTTATTACCCCTGTATCAGTCATATCTTCTGTATACTGTATCTTATTACCCCTGTGTCAGTCATATCTGCTGTATACTGTATCTTATTAACTATGTATCAGTCATATCTGCTGTATATTTTATATTATTACTCCTGTATCAGTCATATCTGCTGTATACTGTATCTTATTAACCATGTATCAGTCATATCTGCTGTATACTGTATATTATTACCCCTGTTTCAGTAGTATCTGCTGTATAATGTATCTTATTACCCCTGTATCAGTCGTTTCTGCTGTATACTGTATCTTATGACCCCTGCATCAGTCATATCTGCTGTATACTGTATCTTATTAACCATGTATTAGTCATATCTGCTGTGTTCTGTATGCTATTACCCCTGTATCAGTCATATCTGCTGTATAATGTATCTTATTACCCCTGTATCAGTCATATCTGCTGTATACTGTATCTTATTACCCCTGTATCAGTCTTATCTGCTGTATAGTGTATCTTATTACCCTTGTATCAGTCATATCTGCTGTATACTGTATCTTATGACCCCTGCATCAGTCATATCTGCTGTATACTGTATCTTATTAACCATGTATTAGTCATATCTGCTGTGTTCTGTATGCTATTACCCCTGTATCAGTCATATCTGCTGTATAATGTATCTTATTACCCCTGTATCAGTCATATCTGCTGTATACTGTATCTTATTACCCCTGTATCAGTCATATCTGCTGTATACTGTATCTTATTACCCCTGTATCAGTCATATCTGCTGTATACTGTATCTTATTACCCCTGTATCAGTCATATATGCTGTATAGTGTATCTTATTACCCCTGTATCAGATATATCTGCTGTATACTGTATCTTATTACCCCTTTATCAGTCATATCTGCTGTATAGTGTATCTTATTACCCTTGTATCAGTCATGTCTGCTGTATACTGTATCTTATTACCTCTGTATCAGTCATATCTGCTGTATAGTGTATCTTATTAAAGAACCAAAGTTTGGTGGAACAAAGCCACACTTGAAAATTACTTACAGAAAAATATTATACCACGAGGCTTACGACTACAATTATTTCCTACTATTGAAGGTGATGACACGGTCTTTGTTGCAAAATGGGAGGAAGCCCTCTCTAAATGCTCACAAACATTAATAGAGCTGTTGATTGGTGCAGATCGTAAAAAAATTGAGATTTTGGAGAAAGAAATTGAGGAGTGTAAAACTAAAATTCATCAATTGATGAGTAGTAGCGAGGTTGAAAATTTTGAGAAACAACTTGAAGGCGATATTGAAAAGTGTGAGAAGGAGGTCCAGGAGGTTAAAGTAAAAAAATTTTCTAGAGACTTGGAAGATTATCGGACTAATAACATCTATCGGTGGCACAGGAAATATAGGAGAGGTAGATCTGGATCTACATCACGACCTATTTCTAGATCTAACTCTATTGTGTCCTTTCAGTTGGACTCAGAATGCGGGGCTTCTTCTTCTTCTTCTTTTTTAGGACAACGGGGGGGGCAAGGAGAAAATATTACAACCAATCCCAATTACGACCCCAGAACCCCACCTACCAAAAGAAAATTTACACGGCACAGTACCAGGGAGAAAAGAAGGAGGAATTAGGTGAGGCCTTAAGAGTTATTAATTTATCTTCACATAAATTATCGAAAGATCAGATTTATGTTTTGCAGAGGGGTTTAACCTTTGCACCGACCGGACGGTTCGACCGGTTTGTAATGATTAAAGATCTTGAGTTGTTTGCCAGGAAAGTCCTGTGGAAAAAATTTTTCTCACAGGACTTAGGTGCAGGCAATAAAACTAAAGATCGGGTGGAGTGCAATTATAATGACCTTTCTGTTATTGAACAACAAGCTACTGCTGATTTACAATCTCTTTTGGATGGACAGGATGGGGACTCTGATTGCGGCCCTAGTGTTGAACAACAGGTTTTTAGTGATCTTGTGTCCCTTTTGTCTGAACAGAATAATTCTGATGATTGTAGTGATCCAATAGGGAGGCCTTCTATTGGTCCTAGTGAATCTGTCGCTCCACCAAATCATCTGCGTCGCCGGTCGCGGCGTTTCCTTCCCTTGTCCTTTAGCCCTGCAGTTGAAATTTTTGTTAAACTTGTAAAACAAGACTTGGCTAAGATTCCTGAAAATATATCAGAGTTTAATTTGACATTTAATCAGCGCCGGGCTTTACGTGAATTACGTGATTTGAAAGATGTGGTCATCAAACCTGCGGACAAGGGGGGAAACGTCGTGATCTGGCCGGCGCAGATGTATGAAATGGAGGCATTTCGACAGTTGAATAATAAGAAATGCTATCGCAGACTTCCATCTGATCCTACAATACAATTTAAGACTGAACTTGATCGCATTTTGTGCGATGCATGTTCTTTAGGTATCATTGATGAAGAGATGAGACTTGGGCTTACAGTTGACTTCCCTAGAATATCCACGTTATATCTCCTTCCCAAGGTTCACAAAAATTTAGAGGTCCCTCCGGGTAGACCTATAGTTTCAGGGAAGGGGAATTTATGTGAAGGTATTTCCCGGTTTGTGGATCATTACCTTAAGGGATGTGTAGAAACGCTCCCTTCGTACGTTAGGGATACTTCAGACATGCTAAGGCAGCTTGATGACATCCATCTTGACCCTGGCACAATCTTGGTGACCTGCGACGTCGAGTCACTCTACACGTCTATTGGCCATGACCACGGAGTACGAGCGTCAAAGACATTTTTATCCATGACTAATTTAGACCCTGAATTGATTTTGTTTATTTTGGAATTACTTCAATTTTTGTTAACCCACAATTATTTTTTGTTTAAGGACCTCCCCTTCCTGCAGCTCCAGGGAACTGCAATGGGGGCGGCTTGTGCGCCCTCATATGCTAATTTGTTCTTGGGGCTGTGGGAGAGGGAGGTTGTTCCTTTTATCCCAGGTTTTGACGCCGTACTCCGTTGGTCCAGATATATCGACGATATTTTTTTCATTTGGAGTGGCTCGGCGTCGCAGCTCGAGCAATTTTTGTGTGCCTTGAATGTTAATGATTTAAACATTCATTTAACTTGGAAATTTAGTGTTGATCAGGTGGATTTTCTTGATCTTCTAATTTCCTGTGACTCCGAAGGTAATCTCTCGACTAATCTTTTTAGGAAGAAAACCTCAACCAACTCCTTCCTACATGCTACATCTGCTCATTTTTACAAAACTATTGATGCAATTCCAATTAGTCAGTTCCTGCGAGCGAAACGTATTTGTTCGCAGGATTCTGATTTTGAAGAACAGGCCGCAGACCTCGCCTCACGTTTTCATCAGAGAGGGTACAGACCTACAGCCATCAAAAATGGCTATGATCGTGCTAAACAGTCAACTCGTGCTTCTTTACTGACCCATGATAGTAAACGGCGTGTTAGAAATGCCAGACAAGATACAAATTCAAATCTTCGATTCATCACGACCTTCAATTCACAATGGCGGGACATATATGATGTCCTGGAAACAAGATGGCCGATTCTCTTAACAGATCCAGATGTTGCTAAACATTTACCAGCAAGACCGAGTGTTACGTGGAGAAGATCTCGCAATCTTCGTGATCTTCTGGTGGACAGCCATTATATCTGTAAACCTATGGGGATTTTTGGCTATAAGGGCCCAAAGTGGGGCTTTTATCCGTGTGGTAAGTGTTCTATGTGTCCCTATATGATAAGATCTAGGGAATTTGTTGATTCGACAGGTACTAAATCCTATAAGATTAGACATAACATCAATTGCAACACATCTGGGGTTGTTTATCATGCTACATGCCCTTGTGGCCAGATTTATGTAGGCATGACAACAAGAGCACTTAAAATACGTATATCTGAACACGTAAGTAGAATCAGGGCAGCAGCTAATGTGCTGGAACTGGAAAAATTGCAACCAGTCCCAAGACATTTTAAAGAGGCACACAACTGTAATCCTAGGGGCCTTAGGGTCTGTGGTATTGATCACATCCAATTAGGATCCAGGGGTGGAGATCTCAAAAAAACCCTTTTGCAACATGAGACACGGTGGATCACTGTTCTGGATACGGTTTCACCTAACGGCCTAAATGAGGCCGTCAACTTTGGTTCTTTTCTTTAGATTAGGGTCCGGTTGTTTTTAATTTTATTTGTGTTTAATGTTTTGTATACAGCAGGTTTATGTTGTTTTGTGTTGTATATTCATATATGTTGTCTTATTTTTATGTTTAGGGGCTTATAGAGTATCCGATTCATCATATTGGTTTATAGTATGAAGAGAATGTGACAGGAGAAAATGGAAAATGGAAAATCTTCTTATCTGACAGGAGAAAATGGAAAATCTTCTCATTTGATATATACAGAATTATGCATATATTTATTAGTTGTGTCTGTCATAAATTTTTTTATATATTATGCACTTATTGTGTAAATTTTTTTACCATATTTTTGCACTTTTCACTTTTATTGTAATTATATTGCTTTTACAATAAATTGGTATTTGTCACTTTCTGCATGTTTCACTTTCATTGTCACTTTTGTTGTCACTTTATTGTGTACAACTACACACATATAACCTTATATTTACCTTTTTAGGCACTGGTCACCTTAGCACCTTTCACTTTTAACATTTTAAATTTGATATATATATATATATATATATATATATATATATATATTGTCACTTTTGTGATATTTTCCTGGTATTTAAATTATGTACAATTATTGACACATATATATGATTTTCTGTATATTTGTGAGTCATTAAGGAGGCAGCATGATTACATCTAGAGAGATATATATATAATGTTATTAAAATTTTGCGGTGTCTTGTAGGCATGGTTATGTTTAGATGCGCATATGTGTATATGTATTCATATTGCTGCCAAATCCTGCCACGTTCCCATTGCATTGTTATATCTAGATGCACATACATATATCATTACCATCTCTTTTTGTCCTCTCAGGTGAGCCGCGCAGCGTGCGTGCGCTGCTCTCGTGCGACCCGGTCATGTGCCTCTGAGTCACATGATCGGCACGTCTTTGACTGTGCCGATCGTGTGCGCATGCGCAGCCCGGCTCGTGCGACAGCATCACGTATGCTGGCGCGCTCATACACCTGTTTTGGACGCACGATCGGATGCATGATCGGCCCCTCCTCCTTTACTTCCTTCTCTCTATATATATCCTGCGTGTATGGAGTATGGTTATGCCTCCTGAGGAAGCCGTCTGGCGAAACGCGTTGAGGCGACCCTCCGGGTACCCGCATTTGTGGTGCATCTCTTTCAGGGCAGGTGTGGCAGTGTTGCAGATATGGCTACAGGTACTTAACCCTTTAATGTTTGGGGATATATGGCTCTTACACTGGCTCTTTATTTGACTTAGGCATATACACTTCAATTTGGCTTATGGGCATGTTATTCAAATAGATATAGTGGGTATATGTATTTACTCCGTGTTATTTGGCCTAGATACCATTTGGTATCATTTAGTCTTTGCTACTTGTTGTGGTGATATTATTGAAGGAGCCAGTTATATGTCCAGGTGGTTGTTTTTGGAATTAGTTATATATCGATTTACTATTCTACATCCATTTGTCCAGTGTTTTACTGGTTGATTTCATAAGTGCATAAGATTTGAATGTGTGTACCTGTTGTGCCTATTGTGTCTGCAATTATACATTCTATGACATATTATGTATGATATTTATCTATACTCTCACCTGCCTTGTATATTTCTCTAGTGTTGTGTTGTCCGGTTCATGTTCTTTACCATCTGCTGTCATTTTATGATATATGACTAAATAAATATTTTGTATTTTACCTATCATTGTTCAATTATTCATGGCCACATATCTTTGGTTGTTGTGGTGTTTGTGTGCTATTTTTGTGGCCTTTTGGCGTTGATATACGAGGAAACGTGGGTGTGTAGTGTATCTTATTACCCTCTATCAGATATATCTGCTGTATACTGTATCTTATTACCCCTGTATCAGTCTTATCTGCTGTATAGTGTATCTTATTACCCCTGTATCAGATATATCTGCTGTATACTGTATCTTATTACCCCTATATCAGTCATATCTGATGTATGCTTTATCTTATTACCCCTGTATCACTCATATCTGCTGTATACTGTATCTTATTACCCCTGTATCAGTCATATCTGCTGTCTACTATATCTTTTTACCCCTGTATCACTCATATCTGCTGTATACTGTATCTTATTACCCTTGTGTCAGTCATATCTGCTGTATACTGTATCTTATTACCCTTGTATCACTCATATCTGCTGTATACTGTATCTTATTACCCCTGTATCAGTCATATCTGCTGTATACTATATTTTTTTACCCCTGTATCACTCATATCTTCAGTATACTGTATCTTATTACCCTGTATCAGTCATATCTGCTGTTTACTGTATCTTATTACCGCTGTATGAGTCATATCTGCTGTATACTGTATCTTATTTCCACTGTATCAGTCATATCTGCTGTTTACTGTATCTTATTACCCCTGTATCAGTCATATCTGCTGTATACTGTATCTTATTACCCCTGTATCAGTCATATCTGCTGTATACTGTATCTTATTTACCATGTATCAGTCATATCTGCTGTATACTGTATATTATTACCCCCGTATCAGTCATATCTGCTGTATACTGTATCGTATTACCCTTGTATCAATTATATCTGTTGTATACTGTATCTTATTACCCCTGTATCAGTCACATCAGCTGTATACTGTATCTTATTTCCACTGTATCAGTCATATCTGCTGTATACTGTATCTTATTACCCCTGTATCAGTCATATCTGCTGTAAACTGTATCTTATTACCCCTGTATCAGTCATATCTGCTGTATACTGTATCCTATTACCCCTGTATCAGTCATATCTGCTGTATACTGTATCTTATTACCCCTTTATCACATATATCTGCTGTATACTGTATCTTATTACCCCTGTATCAGTCTTATCTGCTGTATAGTGTATCTTATTACCCCTGTATCAGATATATCTGCTGTATACTGTATCTTATTACCCCTGTATCACTCATATCTGCTGTATACTGTATCTTATTACCCCTTTATCACTCATATCTGCTGTATACTGTATCTTATTACCCCTGTATGACATATCTGCTGTATACTGTATCTTATTACCCCTGTTTCACTCATATCTGCTGTATAATGTATCTTATTACCCTTGTATCAGTCATATCTGCTGTATACTGTATCTTATTACCCCTGTATCAGTCATATCTGCTGTATATTGTATCTTATTACCCCTGTATCAGATATATCTGCTGTATACTGTATCTTATTACCCCTGTATCATTCTTATCTGCTGTATACTGTATCTTATTACCCCTGTGTCAGTCATATCTGCTGTGTACTGTATCTTATTACCCCTGTGTCAGTCATATCTGCTGTATAATGTATCTCATTACCCCTGTGTCAGTAATATCTGCTGTATAATGTATCTTATTACCCATGTATCAGTCGTATCTGCTGTAAACTGTATCTTATTACCCCTGTATCAGTCATATCTGCTGTACACTGTATCTTATTACCCCTTTATCATTCATATCTGCTGTATACTGTATCTTATTACCCCTTTATCAGATATATCTGCTGTATACTGTATCTTATTACCCCTGTATCAGTCATATCTGCTGTATACTGTATCTTATTACACCTGTATCACTCATATCTGCTGTATACTGTATCTTATTACCCTTGTATCAGTCATATCTGCTGTATACTGTATCTTATTACTGCTGTATGAGTCATATCTGCTGTATACTGTATCTTATTTCCACTGTATCAGTCATATCTGCTGTATACTGTATCTTATTACCCCTGTATCAGTCATATCTGCTGTATACTGTATCTTATTACCCCTTTATCAGTCATATCTGCTGTATACTGTATCTTATTAACCATGTATCAGTCATATCTGCTGTATACTGTTTATTACCCCTGTATCAGTCATATCTGCTGTATACTGTATCTTATTACCCCTGTATCAATTATATCTGCTGTATACTGTATCTTATTACCCCTGTATCAGTCATATCTGCTGTATACTGTATCTTATTACCCCTGTGTCAGTAATATCTGCTGTATAATGTATCTTATTACCCCTGTATTAGTCGTTTCTGCTGTATACTGTATCTTATTACCCCTGTATCAGTCATATCTGCTGTATACTGTATCTTATTACCCCTTTATCAGATATATCTGCTGTATACTGTATCTTATTACCCCTGTATCAGTCTTATCTGCTGTATACTGTATCTTATTATCCCTGTATCAGATATATCTGCTGTATACTGTATCTTATTACCCCTGTATCAGTCATATCTGCTGTATACTGTATCTTATTACACCTGTATCAGTCATATCTGCTGTATACTGTATCTTATTACTGCTGTATGAGTCATATCTGCTGTATACTGTATCTTATTTCCACTGTATCAGTCATATCTGCTGTATACTGTATCTTATTACCCCTTTATCAGTCATATCTGCTGTATACTGTATATTATTAACCATGTATCAGTCATATCTGCTGTATATTGTATATTATTACTCCTGTATCAGTCATATCTGCTGTATACTGTATCTTATTACCCCTTTATCAGTCATATCTGCTGTATACTGTATCTTATTAACCATGTATCAGTCATATCTGCTGTATATTGTATCTTATTACCCCTGTATCACTCATATCTGCTGTATACTGTATCTTATTACCCCTGTATGACATATCTGCTGTATACTGTATCTTATTACCCCTGTTTCACTCATATCTGCTGTATAATGTATCTTATTACCCCTGTATCAGTCATATCTGCTGTATACTGTATCTTATTACCCCTGTATCAGTCATATCTGCTGTATACTGTATTTTATTACCCCTGTATCAGTCATATCTGCTGTATAGTGTATCTTATTACCCCTGTATCATATATATTTGCTGTATACTGTATCTTATTACCCCTGTATCAGTCATATCTGCTGTATACTGTATCTTATTACCCCTGTATCAATTATATCTGCTGTATACTGTATCTTATTACCCCTGTATCAGTCATATCTGCTGTATACTGTATCTTATTACCCCTGTGTCAGTAATGTCTGCTGTATAATGTATCTTATTACCCCTGTATTAGTCGTTTCTGCTGTATACTGTATCTTATTACCCCTGTATCAGTCATATCTGCTGTATACTGTATCTTATTACCCCTGTATCAGTCATATCTGCTGTATACTGTATCTTATTACCCCTTTATCAGATATATCTGCTGTATACTGTATCTTATTACCCCTGTATCAGTCTTATCTGCTGTATACTGTATCTTATTATCCCTGTATCAGATATATCTGCTGTATACTGTATCTTATTACCCCTGTATCAGTCATATCTGCTGTATACTGTATCTTATTACACCTGTATCAGTCATATCTGCTGTATACTGTATCTTATTACTGCTGTATGAGTCATATCTGCTGTATACTGTATCTTATTTCCACTGTATCAGTCATATCTGCTGTATACTGTATCTTATTACCCCTTTATCAGTCATATCTGCTGTATACTGTATCTTATTAACCATGTATCAGTCATATCTGCTGTATATTGTATATTATTACTCCTGTATCAGTCATATCTGCTGTATACTGTATCTTATTACCCCTTTATCAGTCATATCTGCTGTATACTGTATCTTATTAACCATGTATCAGTCATATCTGCTGTATATTGTATCTTATTACCCCTGTATCACTCATATCTGCTGTATACTGTATCTTATTACCCCTGTATGACATATCTGCTGTATACTGTATCTTATTACCCCTGTTTCACTCATATCTGCTGTATAATGTATCTTATTACCCCTGTATCAGTCATATCTGCTGTATACTGTATCTTATTACCCCTGTATCAGTCATATCTGCTGTATACTGTATTTTATTACCCCTGTATCAGTCATATCTGCTGTATAGTGTATCTTATTACCCCTGTATCATATATATTTGCTGTATACTGTATCTTATTACCCCTGTATCAGTCTTATCTGCTGTATACTGTATCTTATTACCCCTGTGTCAGTCATATCAGCTGTGTACTGTATCTTATTACCACTGTATCAGTCATATCTGCTGTATACGGTATCTTATTACCCCTGTATCACTCATATCTGCTGCACACTGTATCTTATTACCCATGTATCAGTCATATCTGCTGTATGCTGTATCTTATTACCACTGTATCAGTCATATCTGCTGTATACTGTATCTTATTACCCCTGTATCACTCATATCTGCTGTACACTGTATCTTATTACCTATGTATCAGTCATATCTGCTGTATACTGTATCTTATTACCCCTGTATCACTCATATCTGCTGTATACTGTATCTTATTACCCCTGTATCACTCATATCTGCTGTGTACTGTATCTTATTACCCCTGTGTCACTCATATCTGCTGTATACTGTATCTTATTACCACTGTGTCAGTCATATCTGCTGTGTACTGTATCTTATTACCCCTGAGTCACTCATATCTGCTGTATACTGTATCTTATTACCACTGTATCAGTCATATCTGCTGTATACTGTATCTTATTACCCCTGTATCAGACATATCTGCTGTATACTGTATCTTATTACCCCTCTATCAGTCATTTACAGTATATAGCACGATTAATTCCATAGTGCTTTACTTTTTATGTAGATTGTGAGCCCCATATAGGGATCACAATGTACTTTTATTTTCCTATCAGTATGTGGTGAGGTCAGAGATATATGGAGGGGACAGGTGAGGATTTGGTCAGAGATATATGGAGGTGACAGGTTGTGGATGGCTTTGTATGTTAGCGTTAGTAGCTTGAACTCAATTCGCTGGGCTATAGGTAGCCAGTGGAGGGACTGGCAGAGGGGAGAAGCCGATGAAGATCGGGGTGTGAGGTGGATTAAGCGAGCAGCGCAGTTTAAGGTGGACTGGAGGGGAGCGAGGGTGTTGGCCGGGAGTCTATGGAGAAGGGTGTTGCAGTAGTCTAAGCGGGAGATGATGAGAGCCTGGACGAGCATCTTAGTAGTTTCAGGGGTGAGGAAGCAGTGGACTCGATGGATGTTCTTGAGTTGGAGGTGGCAGGAAGTGTGGAGGGTTTGAACGTGTGACTTGAAGGATAGGTCAGAGTCCAGGGTTACCCCAAGACATCGCAACTGTGGGGCAGTGGTCAGAGTTAACTTTGATAGAAGGGTCAGGTAGAGGGACCGTACGGGGTGGGGTGAAGATGATGAACTCTGTTTTCTCCATGTTGAGTTTGAGAAAGTGGGAGGAGAGAAAGGAGGCAACAGCTGCTAGACAATCTGGAACTCTGGCCAGCAGGAAGGTCATGTCTGGTCCAGAGATATATATCTGAGTGTCATCAGCATAGCAATGGTAATGAAAACCATGAGATTCTATGTGTTGGCCCAGGCCAAGGGTGTAGATGGAGAACAGGAGGGGTCCTAGGACAGAGCCCTGGGGTCACCTACAGAGAGAGGGCGAGGTGAGGAGGTGGTGTGCGAGTGGGAGATGCTAAATGTGCGGTCGGTGAGGTATGAGGAGATCCAGGAAAGAGCCAGGTCTGAGATACCAAGGGATGAGAGAATTTCTAACAGGAGGGAGTGGTCAACTGTGTCAAAGGCAGAGGAGAGGTCAAGGAGGAGGAGGACAGAGGAGTGGACAAGGAGGAGGAGGACAGAGGAGAGGACAAGGAGGAGGAGGACAGAGGAGAGGACAAGGAGGAGGAGGACAGAGGAGAGGACAAGGAGGAGGAGGACAGAGGAGAGGTCAAGGAGGAGGAGGAGGACACCTACAGAGAGAGGGCGAGGTGAGGAGGTGGTGTGCGAGTGGGAGATGCTAAATGTGCGGTCGGTGAGGTATGAGGAGATCCAGGAAAGAGCCAGGTCTGAGATACCAAGGGATGAGAGAATTTCTAACAGGAGGGAGTGGTCAACTGTGTCAAAGGCAGAGGAGAGGTCAAGGAGGAGGAGGACAGAGGAGAGGACAAGGAGGAGGAGGACAGAGGAGAGGACAAGGAGGAGGAGGACAGAGGAGAGGACAAGGAGGAGGAGGACAGAGGAGAGGTCAAGGAGGAGGAGGAGGACACCTACAGAGAGAGGGCGAGGTGAGGAGGTGGTGTGCGAGTGGGAGATGCTAAATGTGCGGTCGGTGAGGTATGAGGAGATCCAGGAATGGGCCAGGTCTGAGATACCAAGGGATGAGAGAATTTCTAACAGGAGGGAGTGGTCAACTGTGTCAAAGGCAGAGGAGAGGTCAAGGAGGAGGAGGACAGAGGAGAGGACAAGGAGGAGGAGGACAGAGGAGAGGACAAGGAGGAGGAGGACAGAGGAGAGGACAAGGAGGAGGAGGAGGATAGAGGAGAGGTCAAGGAGGAGAAGGACAGAGGAGAGATCAAGGAGGAGGAGGACAGAGGAGGAGGACAAGGAGGAGGAGGACATAGTAATGGCGCTTGGCTTTAGCGGTTAGCAGGTCATTGGTGACTTTTGTTAGGGCAGTTTCAGTGAAGTGCCGGGGTCTGAAGCCTGACTGGAGTCTGTCAAAGAGCAGGTTGGACGAGAGATAGGAGGAGAGTTCTGAGTGGACGTGCTGGTCAAGCAGTGTTTGAGGCGTACGGGAGCAGTGAGATGGGACGATAGTTGGCTGGAGAGGACGGGGCGAGGGACGGTTTCTTAAGTATAGGAGTGACAGTGGCGTGTTTGAAGGCTGAGGGGAAGGATCCATTGGTTAGGGATAGATTGAAGAGGTGGATTAGGGCTGGAGTAATGACTTCAGCGAGTTTGGGGATGAGACGTGACTGGATCGGGTCACGTGCGCAGGAGGTGAGGTGGGATTTAGCCATAATCGTCATCGTCAGAGATAGGGAGAGAGACACATCTGCTGAAGGCTAGATAGGCATTAGCTTGTAGTAGGCAGGGAAAAATCGAAGAACAACAACAGCTCTTCTCAGAGCTATACACTGCAGGGAGAGGAGTATAGAGTTCCTGCTATATACTGTTAAACTTTTTTTTTTTTTTTTTTTTTTTTTTTTTTGGGGGGGGGGGGTGTCCTCACACCAAATTGCAGGCCAGGCATCCCCAGCAGTTACTTCTTGCTATATACCTGTTAAACAGCTTTGCTTTGTGGTGTATAGCCCATAAAAAAGGGAATTATTATGCATCCAAAATGTGCAAGGCTAGCGCAAGGGGACGAGGACAAGGATGAGGACGGGGCCGTGGAAATGCAGATGTTCAGCAACGTTGCGCTTAACCAACAGCCTCAACTGCGCCTACAGCTCTGCGGCAAAAAAGAACAAAGACACCGAGCGCTCTTAGTGCAGTATCACTTTTAGAAGGAAATCAAGCCTTATATTAAAAGATAAAGATGACCAATATATCCTCTCACCTGGAGGGGTTGTGATATAGTCACAACACCTGTATCCGCATTGCAAGATGAGCCAGGTAAGAGTGGCAGCGGTTCCGTCTGAAAACACCGGAAGACCGGGAGATGTAGAAGGGATGGATAAGATAAGGAATCCGCGCTCAAAGGTCGTATTGGAAAGATTTTTACTTTCGTTTTACTTTCATGTGGAAGGTTTTTAATAGGATAAAAACAGTAGGCACAACGCGTTTCGGATTACATAAAATCCTTTTTCAAGTGCAAAAAACCACTGTATAATAAAAACACAAAGACAGACATATATAGAAAAAATCAGTTAAAACAATAAAAGTCCCTAGTATATAGGGTATAGCATCATGCCCTTTATAAATATTGGAATCAACAACAGAGAATGTCGGAAAAAATAATTGCATCAACCAAAAGCTAAACTTAAGTCATAAAATCATATATATTTTATCCGATGTACTAGAAGTTCATATTAAAAAAGGATAAGAGATCAGATATGTATTGAACATACAGCAAATGATATAACCCACTATGGGGTGGTCATTGGATAGGGACAGATGAAAAGAAAATATTACTTAGACATTGACCCAATCCAGATCATGAGATGGGGTCACAAAAATATCAAGCTGAGCATAAAGATCTAGATGATCCTATGTGGTAATATCTGCAGCACAAAAGAACAAGCCAATGTTGGTCTCAGAAATAATGAACAATGCTGGAGATGGTAGTAAGTAATGCTGGAGATGGTAGTAAGTAATGCTGGAGATGGTAGTAAGCAATGCAGGAGATGGTAGTAAGTAATGCTGGAGATGGTAGTAAGCAATGCAGGAGATGGTAGTAAGTAATGCTGGAGATGGTAGTAAGTAATGCTGGAGATGGTAGTAAGTAATGCTGGAGATGGTAGTAAGTAATGCTGCAGATGGTAGTAAGTAATGCTGGAGATGGTAGTAAGCAATGCAGGAGATGGTAGTAAGTAATGCTGGAGATGGTAGTAAGCAATGCAGGAGATGGTAGTAAGCAATGCTGGAGATGGTAGTAAGTAATGCTGGAGATGGTAGTAAGCAATGCAGGAGATTGTAGTAAGCAATGCAGGAGATGGTAGTAAGCAATGCAGGAGATGGTAGTAAGTAATGCTGGAGATGGTAGTAAGCAATGCAGGAGATTGTAGTAAGCAATGCTGGAGATGGTAGTAAGTAATGCTGGAGATGGTAGTAAGTAATGCTGGAGATGGTAGTAAGTAATGCTGGAGATGGTAGTAAGTAATGCTGGAGATGGTAGTAAGTAATGCTGGAGATGGTAGTAAGCAATGCTGGAGATGGTAGTAAGTAATGCTGGAGATGGTAGTAAGTAATGCTGGAGATGGTAGTAAGCAATGCAGGAGATGGTAGTAAGTAATGCTGGAGATGGTAGTAAGTAATGCTGGAGATGGTAGTAAGTAATGCTGGAGATGGTAGTAAGTAATGCTGGAGATGGTAGTAAGCAATGCAGGAGATGGTAGTAAGCAATGCAGGAGATGGTAGTAAGTAATGCTGGAGATGGTAGTAAGCAATGCAGGAGATGGTAGTAAGTAATGCTGGAGATGGTAGTAAGTAATGCTGGAGATGGTAGTAAGTAATGCTGGAGATGGTAGTAAGTAATGCTGGAGATGGTAGTAAGTAATGCTGGAGATGGTAGTAAGTAATGCAGGAGATGGTAGTAAGCAATGCAGGAGATGGTAGTAAGTAATGCTGGAGATGGTAGTAAGTAATGCAGGAGATGGTAGTAAGTAATGCTGGAGATGGTAGTAAGTAATGCTGGAGATGGTAGTAAGCAATGCAGGAGATGGTAGTAAGCAATGCAGGAGATGGTAGTAAGTAATGCTGGAGATGGTAGTAAGCAATGCAGGAGATGGTAGTAAGTAATGCTGGAGATGGTAGTAAGTAATGCTGGAGATGGTAGTAAGCAATGCAGGAGATGGTAGTAAGCAATGCAGGAGATGGTAGTAAGTAATGCTGGAGATGGTAGTAAGCAATGCAGGAGATGGTAGTAAGTAATGCTGGAGATGGTAGTAAGCAATGCAGGAGATGGTAGTAAGCAATGCAGGAGATGGTAGTAAGTAATGCTGGAGATGGTAGTAAGCAATGCAGGAGATTGTAGTAAGCAATGCTGGAGATGGTAGTAAGTAATGCTGGAGATGGTAGTAAGTAATGCTGGAGATGGTAGTAAGTAATGCTGGAGATGGTAGTAAGTAATGCTGGAGATGGTAGTAAGTAATGCTGGAGATGGTAGTAAGCAATGCAGGAGATGGTAGTAAGTAATGCTGGAGATGGTAGTAAGTAATGCTGGAGATGGTAGTAAGTAATGCTGGAGATGGTAGTAAGCAATGCAGGAGATGGTAGTAAGCAATGCAGGAGATGGTAGTAAGTAATGCTGGAGATGGTAGTAAGCAATGCAGGAGATGGTAGTAAGCAATGCTGGAGATGGTAGTAAGTAATGCTGGAGATGGTAGTAAGTAATGCTGGAGATGGTAGTAAGTAATGCTGGAGATGGTAGTAAGTAATGCTGGAGATGGTAGTAAGTAATGCTGGAGATGGTAGTAAGTAATGCTGGAGATGGTAGTAAGCAATGCTGGAGATGGTAGTAAGTAATGCTGGAGATGGTAGTAAGCAATGCAGGAGATGGTAGTAAGCAATGCTGGAGATGGTAGTAAGTAATGCTGGAGATGGTAGAAAGCAATGCAGGAGATGGTAGTAAGTAATGCAGGAGATGGTAGTAAGCAATGCTGGAGATGGTAGTAAGCAATGCTGGAGATGGTAGTAAGTAATGCTGGAGATGGTAGTAAGTAATGCTGGAGATGGTAGTAAGTAATGCTGGAGATGGTAGTAAGTAATGCTGGAGATGGTAGTAAGCAATGCTGGAGATGGTAGTAAGCAATGCTGGAGATGGTAGTAAGTAATGCAGGAGATGGTAGTAAGTAATGCTGGAGATGGTAGTAAGTAATGCAGGAGATGGTAGTAAGCAATGCAGGAGATGGTAGTAAGTAATGCAGGAGATGGTAGTAAGTAATGCTGGAGATGGTAGTAAGCAATGCTGGAGATGGTAGTAAGCAATGCTGGAGATGGTAGTAAGCAATGCTGGAGATGGTAGTAAGTAATGCAGGAGATGGTAGTAAGTAATGCTGGAGATGGTAGTAAGTAATGCAGGAGATGGTAGTAAGCAATGCAGGAGATGGTAGTAAGTAATGCAGGAGATGGTAGTAAGTAATGCTGGAGATGGTAGTAAGCAATGCAGGAGATGGTAGTAAGCAATGCAGGAGATGGTAGTAAGTAATGCTGGAGATGGTAGTAAGCAATGCAGGAGATGGTAGTAAGTAATGCTGGAGATGGTAATAAGCAATGCAGGAGATGGTAGTAAGCAATGCAGGAGATGGTAGTAAGTAATGCTGGAGATGGTAGTAAGCAATGCAGGAGATTGTAGTAAGCAATGCTGGAGATGGTAGTAAGTAATGCTGGAGATGGTAGTAAGTAATGCTGGAGATGGTAGTAAGTAATGCTGGAGATGGTAGTAAGTAATGCTGGAGATGGTAGTAAGTAATGCTGGAGATGGTAGTAAGCAATGCAGGAGATGGTAGTAAGCAATGCAGGAGATGGTAGTAAGTAATGCTGGAGATGGTAGTAAGCAATGCAGGAGATGGTAGTAAGCAATGCTGGAGATGGTAGTAAGTAATGCTGGAGATGGTAGTAAGTAATGCTGGAGATGGTAGTAAGTAATGCTGGAGATGGTAGTAAGTAATGCTGGAGATGGTAGTAAGTAATGCTGGAGATGGTAGTAAGTAATGCTGGAGATGGTAGTAAGCAATGCAGGAGATGGTAGTAAGTAATGCTGGAGATGGTAGTAAGCAATGCAGGAGATGGTAGTAAGCAATGCTGGAGATGGTAGTAAGTAATGCTGGAGATGGTAGAAAGCAATGCAGGAGATGGTAGTAAGTAATGCAGGAGATGGTAGTAAGCAATGCTGGAGATGGTAGTAAGCAATGCTGGAGATGGTAGTAAGTAATGCTGGAGATGGTAGTAAGTAATGCTGGAGATGGTAGTAAGTAATGCTGGAGATGGTAGTAAGTAATGCTGGAGATGGTAGTAAGCAATGCTGGAGATGGTAGTAAGCAATGCTGGAGATGGTAGTAAGTAATGCAGGAGATGGTAGTAAGTAATGCTGGAGATGGTAGTAAGTAATGCAGGAGATGGTAGTAAGCAATGCAGAAGATGGTAGTAAGTAATGCAGGAGATGGTAGTAAGTAATGCTGGAGATGGTAGTAAGCAATGCTGGAGATGGTAGTAAGCAATGCTGGAGATGGTAGTAAGTAATGCAGGAGATGGTAGTAAGCAATGCAGGAGATGGTAGTAAGTAATGCAGGAGATGGTAGTAAGCAATGCTGGAGATGGTAGTAAGCAATGCAGGAGATGGTAGTAAGCAATGCAGGAGATGGTAGTAAGCAATGCAGGAGATGGTAGTAAGCAATGCAGGAGATGGTAGTAAGCAATGCTGGAGATGGTAGTAAGTAATGCAGGAGATGGTAGTAAGCAATGCTGGAGATGGTAGTAAGCAATGCAGGAGATGGTAGTAAGTAATGCTGGAGATGGTAGTAGGTAATGCTGGAGATGGTAGTAAGCAATGCAGGAGATGGTAGTAAGCAATGCTGGAGATGGTAGTAAGTAATGCTGGAGATGGTAGTAAGCAATGCTAGAGATGGTAGTAAGTAATGCAGGAGATGGTAGTAAGTAATGCAGGAGATGGTAGTAAGCAATGCTGGAGATGGTAGTAAGTAATGCAGGAGATGGTAGAAAGCAATGCTGGAGATGGTAGTAAGTAATGCAGGAGATGGTAGTAAGTAATGCAGGAGATGGTAGTAAGTAATGCTGGAGATGGTAGTAAGTAATGCAGGAGATGGTAGTAAGCAATGCTGGAGATGGTAGTAAGTAATGCAGGAGATGGTAGAAAGCAATGCAGGAGATGGTAGTAAGTAATGCAGGAGATGGTAGTAAGCAATGCTGGAGATGGTAGTAAGTAATGCTGGAGATGGTAGTAAGCAATGCTGGAGATGGTAGTAAGTAATGCAGGAGATGGTAGTAAGCAATGCTGGAGATGGTAGTAAGTAATGCAGGAGATGGTAGTAAGTAATGCAGGAGATGGTAGTAAGTAATGCTGGAGATGGTAGTAAGTAATGCAGGAGATGGTAGTAAGCAATGCTGGAGATGGTAGTAAGTAATGCTGGAGATGGTAGTAAGTAATGCAGGAGATGGTAGTAAGCAATGCAGGAGATGGTAGTAAGTAATGCAGGAGATGGTAGTAAGTAATGCTGGAGATGGTATTAAGTAATGCAGGAGATGGTAGATTCTATGAAAGTAATTTCCCAGAGAGGAAAGTTCACAGGCGTCAAAAGACAAATGATGTCACATAGATGCATAGTAATGTCGTTAATGTGTTGCAATAATTAAGTAAGACTCGCTTACCAGGTCTACACCGGGTGGGATGCATGCCCGTCTGAGGGATGCTCCGCTGGTTATAACGAGAAGATTGCGCGCTCAATACAGGGAAAGCGCATGCGCACTGTGCCACACGTGGAGTGCGGGCGCCGAAATTGCGGCGTCCGGATCTACTCAGTGCGCATGCGCCCGTGCCTCCGACCGCGCTTCCCAGGACACGACATACAGCAATGCAATGCACAGAGATAGCCATCATATGATGTGGGCAAGATGAACTGTCACTCTATATAGTGAAAGGGGGAAGAAATGATGCACTTGTTCAAAGCAAATAAGTTGTAATGAAAACAAGACATGATTTCTACATACAGCATAAAACAACAATACAGGGAAACTCCATAGGATGTACAGAACATGCCTAGGATGAGAAAACACTAATTCTGCAAATAATGAGAACATATTTATATGGAATTGAGCGGTGTTAAAGATTTAGGGGTTGTATGTTTGATTAGATGCTAAGGGAAGCTCTTATTCTAATGCTTACAAGCAAAAATGACCTTGTATAAAGGGGAATAGGACAACATATATTAGATTTTGATGGTGTAAATTATATATTACATATAGAAATACATAGAACCTTGAGTCCCTAATGGAAATTAGAATGGGGGAGGGATGGAAAAGGAAAACTGATAAGAAAGGTGAGTGTAGGATGTTCTAATTTAGATTTCCTATCTGGTAACATCTTCAGAAGTGATGTTTAATCCTGCAGGGTGTAAAGTGTTCAGACGGTACATCCAAAACATCTCTCTCCGGTTGAGAACTTTAAGATGATCTGGGGTGGAGGGAGGAACGCTATCAATGGGGGTAACTCGGAAATTCTAAAAATCTCTATGATGATACATTAGAGCATGGCGGGAAACACTATGCTTTTTACAACCGTTCATTACATTACACCTATGCTTGCTCACGCGTTCTCTCAAGGGTCTGGTGGTGCGGCTGACATACTGGAAGCCGCAAGGGCACTCGAGTACATATACCACACAGGTGGAGGAGCAATCTAAGTGATACTGTAAATCAAAAGATTCCTGTGTGCTGAAACTGATGATGAAATTGAGTTGATGGCCAATTGCGAAACAACATTTACAGCGCTTGCTCTGACACCTGAAGGTACCTGGTGTGGAGATAACTGGATTGTCATCATCATTGGTCAAGGGTTTAAGCGTACTGGGTGCTATAAAGTTTTTTTTAGAGATTTGGCCCTTCTGTAGGGAACTCCTGGTCGAACAGGCAGAATCCCTTTCAGAAAGGGGTCATTGAGTAACACATGCCAGTGGGAGTTTAGAATGGACTGTATGTTCCTATGCAATGCATTATAAGCTGTAATGAAATGACAGTTGAAATCATTATTCACGGGTTTTTGTGTTGACTTGAGACAATCCCTCTGTGATAAGGCACTTGCTTTCTCTCTTGCAGCCGTAATGATGTTGAGTGGATAGTGTTTCTCTCTAAATCCATTCACTAGTACCTGACTTTGGGAAACATAATCTTCATCTCTCGTACAGTTTCGCCTGATGTGGCGGAATTGTCCAAACGGTATATTATGCTTCCACTTAGAGTAATGCAGACTCTCAAAGTGCAACAAGCTATTACAATCCACACTCTTGAAGTAGGTTTTGGTGAATATCTCATCCTTGTCGCCAACTAAGAGTAGATCAAGATATTCTATGGATGTTGAGTCTGATTTCCCTGTGAGTTGGATATCATATGTGTTATCATTCAAAAAAGAGCAGGAAGAGTCAAAATTCTCCTGTGTGCCCTCCCAAATAAAGATCAAATCGTCAATATATCGACGATAACATTTTATGTTAGTAGCCCAGGGATGTCCTGAGTGGATGTAGAGTTTCTCAAAAGAACCCGTGAACAGGTTGGCATAGCTGGGGGCCATGCGGGGGCCATGCGGGTCCCCATTGCTGTGCCATTCTGTTGAATGAAAACCTGTGACTGAAATTCAAAAGTGCTATGATTAAGAATAAAAGCTATATCTTCCAAAATGAAGTCTCGTTGTTTGGTCGGTATTGTGGAATCTAGAGTAAGAAATTCGTTAACTGCAGATAAACCTAAACTGTGCGAGATGTTGCTATAGAGCGCGCTGACGTCAAGAGCGGTCCATCTATAGGTGGGCTTCCATTGTATGGGAAGAAGATCACTGATTAGGCTAGATGAGTCTTTGAGGTAAGACTGTAGAGATGTGACATATTCTTGTACATTGATATCTATGTACTGGGACAGATTTCTGGTGATGGAGTTTATTCCCAAGATGATCGGCCTCCCAGGAAGATTGTGTGCATCCTTATGTAGTTTAGGCAGGTGGTAGAAGATCGCCAAAGTGGGGTCTTTAACGTTGAGGAATGCAAACTCTTTATCTGTAAGGGCACCCTTTCTGTGAGCCTCAACTATGAGTTTATTATAATCTTTTAGATGACCCTCAGATGGATCTAGGGGTAAGGGTAAGTAGTATTGTGTGTCGGAGAGAATACGGAGTGCTTCTTTGACATATGTTTCTGGATCTTGAATAACTACTCCACCTCCTTTGTCTGCATTCCGTATCGTGATGTTAGTGTTTTCTTTCGGCTCTTTCAAAGCTCTCCTCTCATTATACGTGAGATTATTGGCCCCATGGGGGGAGGTGTTGTTGAGTTGTCTAAAGTCAGAGACCACTAATGAATAAAAGGTCTCAATATTGCTCCCTCTATGATGTGTGGGGTAAAAGCTCGACTTTGGTTTGAGTTGGGTATTGACAGGGGGAGGTTCAGTGTTTGGATTCTTGGAAACACTGGCCGCGGCAGATGACGGATGAATGGTAGGCAGTTCGATTGTAGCACCATAATAACCTGTTTTTTTCGTTAGATTTGTCTCCTACTATTGCAAAATGGCGCTTCAGTGTGAGTCGTCTAATGAATGTATTCAGATCTACAAACAGATCTATCTGATTGGGTCTATGTGTAGGGACAGAAGGAGAGACCCCTGGAGAGGAGACTAATTTGAGTGGGACTTAAGCGGTATTTTGAGAGGTTGTAAATGCTATTAGATTGTTTTGATTCTTGGTTTTTTCCTGTCCGGACTGATTTGTTCGTCTGTGTTTGAGGCCTCTTCCTCCTCTACAGCCTCTAGAGTGTTTACTCTTTTGGTTTGTGATGAGGGTTCCGGAAGCTTTCTCTTGTGAGATACTGGAGTGAAATAATCTGTGATTTTGTGTAATAGATTGGTTTCTAGTGTATGGTATGTGTTTAAAGGAGGTTTTGTCTCCAGGGACGTGGGAGGCCCGATTATTTGATTGGGAAGTGCTAAAAAAAGATACCATGCTGGTATTATGGGATGAATTATGGAATGTTTGTTCGCTTAAGGTCACAGAATGGTTGATCTGAGTGGTGGTCAGGGGTGAATCGGGTCTTGGAGCCTCTTGGACAGCAATCAATGAGTCCTCCAAATCCTTCACAAGCATTTTCAACAAATTTCCGCTAGCTACCAAATCCAGTTCTCTCAGTTTTCCTGCAACTCATTTCAATAACAGGATTCACCTCTCAACATCCCCCGGCACTTCCACCTCATCTAATCATATACCCACCATTAGACATATTACAGTTGACCCTTTAGAGATCTCCATACATCCCACCATACATCCCACCTCCAATGATACATCCCTTGTGGAGGGTGGTCCAGGCAGATGGACATCCATGGACGCCGTATTCAACCCAAGTCCACCAACCAGATGACAAGCATGAACCAAGCTGTAACTACAGGATATCCAGATGAAGAACTTTAACTTCTCTGAAGATGTAAGCTATTGACATTGACTGATATTTCTGTTATTTTGGACATTTTCCCTGTTCCTGTGTTTTCCTTCAAGATATTAATTAAACTCTACTGATTCATAACAAGCTGACTCCTCCCATTGTGATTAGGCCTACAACACGTGGTCACACAAGTTTCACCGCAACATCAGAGATATTTAACAGTGTGTGTGCTCACCCTCTCCAATTCCTCCTCCTCCATCAGCGCTGCACAATTCTGATCCTACTAGGCTCAATGCACCCTGATACCCCCAACTCTGCTGGTTAGAGTGTCAATCCACCCTGATACCCCCAACTCTGCTGGTTAGAGTGTCAATGCACCCTGATACCCCCAACTCTGCTGGTTAGAGTGTCAATGCACCCTGATACCCCCAACTCTGCTGGTTACAGTGTCAATGCACCCTGATACCCCCAACTCTGCTGGTTACAGTGTCAATGCACCCTGATACCCCCAACTCTGCTGGTTAGAGTGTCAATCCACCCTGACACCCCCAACTCTGCTGGTTACAGTGTCAATCCACCCTGATACCCCCAACTCTGCTGGTTACAGTGTCAATCCACCCTGATACCCCCAACTCTGCTGGTTACAGTGTCATTCCACCCTGATACCCCCAACTCTGCTGGTTACAGTGTCAATGCACCCTGATACCCCCAACTCTGCTGGTTAGAGTGTCAATCCACCCTGATACCCCCAACTCTGCTGGTTACAGTGTCAATCCACCCTGATACCCCCAACTCTGCTGGTTAGAGTGTCAATCCACCCTGATACCCCCAACTCTGCTGGTTAGAGTGTCAATCCACCCTGATACCCCCAACTCTGCTGGTTAGAGTGTCAATCCACCCTGATACCCCCAACTCTGCTGGTTAGAGTGTCAATCCACCCTGATACCCCCAACTCTGCTGGTTAGAGTGTCAATGCACCCTGATACCCCCAACTCTGCTGGTTAGAGTGTCAATCCACCCTGATACCCCCAACTCTGCTGGTTACAGTGTCAATCCACTCTGATACCCCCAACTCTGCTGGTTAGAGTGTCAATCCACCCTGATACCCCCAACTCTGCTGGTTAGAGTGTCAATGCACCCTGATACCCCCAACTCTGCTGGTTAGAGTGTCAATCCACCCTGATAGCCCCAACTCTGCTGGTTAGAGTGTCAATCCACCCTGATACCCCCCAACTCTGCTGGTTACAGTGTCAATCCACCCTCATACCCCCAACTCCGCTGGTTAGAGTGTCAATCCACCCTGATACCCCCAACTCCGCTGGTTAGAGTGTCAATCCACCCTGATACCCCCAACTCCGCTGGTTAGAGTGTCAATCCACCCTGATACCCCCAACTCTGCTGGTTAGAGTGTCAATCCACCCTGATACCCCCCAACTCTGCTGGTTACAGTGTCAATCCACCCTCATACCCCCAACTCCGCTGGTTAGAGTGCCAATCCACCCTGATACCCCCAACTCCGCTGGTTAGAGTGTCAATCCACCGTGATACCCCCAACTCTGCTGGTTACAGTGTCAATCCACCCTGATACCCCCAACTCTGCTGGTTAAAGTTTCAATCCACCCTGATACCCCCAACTCTGCTGGTTAGAGTGTCAATCCACCCTGATACCCCTAACTCTGCTGGTTAGAGTGTCAATCCACCCTGATACCCCCAACTCTTCTGGTTAGAGTGTCAATGCACCCTGATACCCCCAACTCTGCTGGTTAGAGTGTCAATCCACCCTGATAGCCCCAACTCTTCTGGTTACAGTGTCAATCCACCCTGATACCCCCAACTCTGCTGGTTAGAGTGTCAATTCACCCTGATACCCCCAACTCTGCTGGTTAGAGTGTCAATCCACCCTGATACCCCCCAACTCTGCTGGTTACAGTGTCAATCCACCCTCATACCCTCAACTCCGCTGGTTAGAGTGTCAATCCACCCTGATACCCCCAACTCCGCTGGTTAGAGTGTCAATCCACCCTGATACCCCCAACTCTGCTGGTTAGAGTGTCAATCCAGCCTGATACCCCCCAACTCTGCTGGTTACAGTGTCAATCCACCCTGATACCCCCAACTCTGTTGGTTAGAGTGTCAATCCACCCTGATACCCCCAACTCTGCTGGTTAGAGTGTCAATGCACCCTGATACCCCCAACTCTGCTGGTTAGAGTGTCAATCCACCCTGATACCCCCAACTCTGCTGGTTACAGTGTCAATCCACTCTGATACCCCCAACTCTGCTGGTTAGAGTGTCAATCCACCCTGATACCCCCAACTCTGCTGGTTAGAGTGTCAATGCACCCTGATACCCCCCAACTCTGCTGGTTACAGTGTCAATCCACCCTCATACCCCCAACTCCGCTGGTTAGAGTGTCAATCCACCCTGATACCCCCAACTCCGCTGGTTAGAGTGTCAATCCACCCTGATACCCCCAACTCCGCTGGTTAGAGTGTCAATCCACCCTGATACCCCCAACTCTGCTGGTTAGAGTGTCAATCCACCCTGATACCCCCCAACTCTGCTGGTTACAGTGTCAATCCACCCTCATACCCCCAACTCCGCTGGTTAGAGTGCCAATCCACCCTGATACCCCCAACTCCGCTGGTTAGAGTGTCAATCCACCGTGATACCCCCAACTCTGCTGGTTACAGTGTCAATCCACCCTGATACCCCCAACTCTGCTGGTTAAAGTTTCAATCCACCCTGATACCCCCAACTCTGCTGGTTAGAGTGTCAATCCACCCTGATACCCCTAACTCTGCTGGTTAGAGTGTCAATCCACCCTGATACCCCCAACTCTTCTGGTTAGAGTGTCAATGCACCCTGATACCCCCAACTCTGCTGGTTAGAGTGTCAATCCACCCTGATAGCCCCAACTCTTCTGGTTACAGTGTCAATCCACCCTGATACCCCCAACTCTGCTGGTTAGAGTGTCAATTCACCCTGATACCCCCAACTCTGCTGGTTAGAGTGTCAATCCACCCTGATACCCCCCAACTCTGCTGGTTACAGTGTCAATCCACCCTCATACCCTCAACTCCGCTGGTTAGAGTGTCAATCCACCCTGATACCCCCAACTCCGCTGGTTAGAGTGTCAATTCACCCTGATACCCCCAACTCCGCTGGTTAGAGTGTCAATCCACCCTGATACCCCCAACTCTGCTGGTTAGAGTGTCAATCCAGCCTGATACCCCCCAACTCTGCTGGTTACAGTGTCAATCCACCCTCATACCCCCAACTCCGCTGGTTAGAGTGTCAATCCACCCTGATACCCCCAACTCCGCTGGTTAGAGTGTCAATCCACCCTGATACCCCCAACTCCGCTGGTTAGAGTGTCAATCCACCCTGATACCCCCAACTCTGCTGGTTAGAGTGTCAATCCACCCTGATACCCCCCAACTCTGCTGGTTACAGTGTTAATCCACCCTCATACCCCCAACTCCGCTGGTTAGAGTGTCAATCCACCCTGATACCCCCAACTCCGCTGGTTAGAGTGTCAATCCACCCTGATACCCCCAACTCTGCTGGTTACAGTGTCAATCCACCCTGATACCCCCAACTCTGCTGGTTAAAGTTTCAATCCACCCTGATACCCCCAACACTGCTGGTTAGCATGTCAATCCACCCTGATACCCCCAACTCTGCTGGTTACAGTGTCAATCTACCCTGATACCCCCAACTCTGCTGGTTAGAGTGTCAATCCACCCTGATACCCCCCAACTCTGCTGGTTAGAGTGTCAATGCACCCTGATACCCCCAACTCTGCTGGTTAGAGTGTCAATCCACCCTGATACCCCCAACTCTGCTGGTTACAGTGTCAATCCACCCTGATACCCCCAACTCTGCTGGTTAGAGTGTCAATCCACCCTGATACCCCCCAACTCTGCTGGTTAGAGTGTCAATCCACCCTGATACCCCCAACTCTGCTGGTTACAGTGTCAATCCACCCTGATACCCCCAACTCTGCTGGTTAGAGTGTCAATCCACCCTGATACACCCCAACTCTGCTGGTTACAGTGTCAATCCACCCTGATACCCCCAACTCTGCTGGTTACAGTGTCAATCCACCCTGATACCCCCAACTCTGCTGGTTAGAGTGTCAATCCACCCTGATACCCCCAACTCTGCTGGTTAGAGTGTCAATCCACCCTGATACCCCCAACTCTGCTGGTTACAGTGTCAATCCACCCTGATACCCCCAACACTGCTGGTTAGCGTGTCAATCCACGCTGATACCCCCAACTCTGCTGGTTACAGTGTCAATCCACCCTGATACCCCCAACTCTGCTGGTTAGAGTGTCAATCCACCCTGATACCCCCCAACTCTGCTGGTTAGAGTGTCAATGCACCCTGATACCCCCAACTCTGCTGGTTAGAGTGTCAATCCACCCTGATACCCCCAACTCTGCTGGTTACAGTGTCAATCCACCCTGATACCCCCAACTCTGCTGGTTAGAGTGTCAATCCACCCTGATACCCCCAACTCTGCTGGTTAGAGTGTCAATCCACCCTGATACCCCCCAACTCTGCTGGTTAGAGTGTCAATCCACCCTGATACCCCCAACTCTGCTGGTTAGAGTGTCAATCCACCCTGATACCCCCAACTCTGCTGGTTAGAGTGTCAATCCACCCTGATACACCCCAACTCTGCTGGTTACAGTGTCAATCCACCCTGATACCCCCAACTCTGCTGGTTACAGTGTCAATCCACCCTGATACCCCCAACTCTGCTGGTTACAGTGTCAATCCACCCTGATACCCCCAACTCTGCTGGTTAGAGTGTCAATCCACCCTGATACCCCCAACTCTGCTGGTTAGAGTGTCAATCCACCCTGATACCCCCAACTCTGCTGGTTACAGTGTCAATCCACCCTGATACCCCCAACTCTGCTGGTTAGCGTGTCAATCCACCCTGATACCCCCAACTCTGCTGGTTACAGTGTCAATCCACCCTGATACCCCCAACTCTGCTGGTTAGAGTGTCAATGCACCCTGATACCCCCAACTCTGCTGGTTACAGTGTCAATCCACCCTGATACCCCCCAACTCTGCTGGTTAGAGTGTCAATGCACCCTGATACCCCCAACTCTGCTGGTTAGAGTGTCAATCCACCCTGATACCCCCAACTCTGCTGGTTAGAGTGTCAATCCACCCTGATACCCCCAACTCTGCTGGTTACAGTGTCAATCCACCCTGATACCCCCCAACTCTGCTGGTTAGAGTGTCAATCCACCCTGATACCCCCAACTCTGCTGGTTAGAGTGTCAATGCACCCTGATACCCCCAACTCTGCTGGTTAGAGTGTCAATCCACCCTGATACCCCCCAACTCTGCTGGTTAGAGTGTCAATCCACCCTGATACCCCCAACTCTGCTGGTTACAGTGTCAATCCACCCTGATACCCCCAACTCTGCTGGTTAGAGTGTCAATCCACCCTGATACCCCCAACTCTGCTGGTTACAGTGTCAATCCACCCTGATACCCCCAACTCTGCTGGTTAGAGTGTCAATCCACCCTGATACACCCCAACTCTGCTGCTTACAGTGTCAATCCACCCTGATACCCCCAACTCTGCTGGTTACAGTGTCAATCCACCCTGATACCCTCAACTCTGCTGGTTAGAGTGTCAATCCACCCTGATACCCCCAACTCTGCTGGTTAGAGTGTCAATCCACCCTGATACCCCCAACTCTGCTGGTTACAGTGTCAATCCACCCTGATACCCCCAACACTGCTGGTTAGCGTGTCAATCCACCCTGATACCCCCAACTCTGCTGGTTACAGTGTCAATCCACCCTGATACCCCCAACTCTGCTGGTTAGAGTGTCAATCCACCCTGATACACCCCAACTCTGCTGGTTACAGTGTCAATCCACCCTGATACCCCCAACTCTGCTGGTTAGAGTGTCAATCCACCCTGATACCCCCAACTCTGCTGGTTAGAGTGTCAATCCACCCTGATACCCCCAACTCTGCTGGTTAGAGTGTCAATCCACCCTGATACCCCCAACTCTGCTGGTTACAGTGTCAATCCACCCTGATACCCCCAACACTGCTGGTTAGCGTGTCAATCCACCCTGATACCCCCAACTCTGCTGGTTACAGTGTCAATCCACCCTGATACCCCCAACTCTGCTGGTTAGAGTGTCAATCCACCCTGATACCCCCCAACTCTGCTGGTTAGAGTGTCAATGCACCCTGATACCCCCAACTCTGCTGGTTAGAGTGTCAATCCACCCTGATACCCCCAACTCTGCTGGTTACAGTGTCAATCCACCCTGATACCCCCAACTCTGCTGGTTAGAGTGTCAATCCACCCTGATACACCCCAACTCTGCTGGTTACAGTGTCAATCCACCCTGATACCCCCAACTCTGCTGGTTACAGTGTCAATCCACCCTGATACCCCCAACTCTGCTGGTTAGAGTGTCAATCCACCCTGATACCCCCAACTCTGCTGGTTAGAGTGTCAATCCACCCTGATACCCCCAACTCTGCAGGTTACAGTGTCAATCCACCCTGATACCCCCAACACTGCTGGTTAGCGTGTCAATCCACCCTGATACCCCCAACTCTGCTGGTTACAGTGTCAATCCACCCTGATACCCCCAACTCTGCTGGTTAGAGTGTCAATGCACCCTGATACCCCCAACTCTGCTGGTTAGAGTGTCAATCCACCCTGATACCCCCAACTCTGCTGGTTAGAGTGTCAATCCACCCTGATACCCCCCAACTCTGCTGGTTAGAGTGTCAATCCACCCTGATACCCCCAACTCTGCTGGTTACAGTGTCAATCCACCCTGATACCCCCAACTCTGCTGGTTAGAGTGTCAATCCACCCTGATACCCCCCAACTCTGCTGGTTAGAGTGTCAATCCACCCTGATACCCCCAACTCTGCTGGTTACAGTGTCAATCCACCCTGATACCCCCAACTCCGCTGGTTAGAGTGTCAATCCACCCTGATACCCCCAACTCCGCTGGTTACAGTGTCAATCCACCCTGATACCCCCAACTCTGCTGGTTAGAGTGTCAATACACCCTGATACCCCCCAACTCTGCTGGTTAGAGTGTCAATCCACCCTGATTCCCCCAACTCTGCTGGTTAGAGTGTCAATCCACCCTGATACCCCCAACTCTGCTGGTTACAGTGTCAATCCACCCTGATACCCCCAACTCTGCTGGTTAGAGTGTCATTCCACCCTGATACCCCCAACTGTGCTGGTTACAGTGTCAATCCACCCTGATACCCCCAACTCTGCTGGTTAGAGTGTCAATGCACCCTGATACCCCCCAACTCTGCTGGTTAGAGTGTCAATCCACCCTGATACCCCCAACTCTGCTGGTTAGAGTGTCAATCCACCCTGATACCCCCCAACTCTGCTGGTTAGAGTGTCAATGCACCCTGATACCCCCAACTCTGCTGGTTAGAGTCTCTACTTACTCCAAGGGACATAAACTAAATCTCTGCTGTTTAAAGGCTCTACTCACCCAAAGGGCCAGGAAATCTCTGCAGGTAGAGGCTGAAGTCACCTGAAGGGTCTCAATCTCTGCTGGGGCTCAGCTTAAGGGCCGGGAACTTCATTTGTACGGGCTCATGTTAAGGGCTATAAAAGTGAATTTTGGAAGGTCTCCCCACATCACACACATCCACAATGACAGGTCAGGGGGGGACTGAAGGATTTCCCATTGTCTATTCCATCTGTGCTTGTCATGGGTAATGTGATATAAAGGGGAGCTCGGTAATGTTTGTGGAGCTTACATTGGGGTTTGTGTCCCTCCATTTGGGGAGTAAAGAAGGTTTCCAGGTATTTCCCCCCACTTTGATAGAGGTTGTAGTGAGTGTGTATAGTGTGTAGTTGTTAGGCTGTGATGTTGGGGTAATAGAGGGACTTTGGTGTGTTAGATGCCCCCAGACATGCGCCCCCTGCTGTCCCAGTTACATTGCAGAGGTGTTGCATCATTTCCTGGGGTGTCATAGTGGATTTGGTCACTCTCCTGAGGTGAATGGTGGGATCCCCTGACACGGAGCATTTTCTCCCACTGACTATAATGGGGTTCCAGATTCCTTCCAATAGTCACATATTGAGCGGCTACTTGAAACAAATAACGAACATCAAATATTTTACTGTTCGCTCATCTCTAATATATATATATATATATATATATTAGTAACAATATATAATCTAACGTAACACATGTAATACGATATAAATCATGTAATATAGATTATTATGTGCTTATAGAAGGTGCATTTCTTCTTCATGTCTGTTTGGTTTGTTGCACTCCCAGAATGATGGCGAGATACAGCCTGGACACATCAGCACATACACTACAGCATCTCCTTGCACACTGTATATGATAGACGCACATATAACACAGCCCACACAATACATACACATCACACACCATACAGCACACAATATGCAGTCCATACCTCATATAATACGCAGCTATAGAACATGAGATATACAGATGTGGTGGTGGGATATGACATTATGCTGCACCGCACTGATCGTGTCCTTCATTATCTCACCAGGAGAGGCAGGATTCCATTATTAGTAGTAATTATATATACAGATTTTTTCTTTCTTCTGGGAATGTGTGTCAGTATAGTGCAACATTGTAACCTTCTCCCTCCCAATGATGCCTCCTTATGCCCCCTCCACTCATAACTAACGTCACTTTGATAACTATTAATGACCCCTCCCCCAATGACCGCTATATTTTGTGATACAGCAAGTCAATAAACAAAATGAATGAGCTGAACAACGATTCTAAACCTTTTATTATCAGGTGTTTCGCTGAAATAAGACGTCTCTGCTCTATATTTAGCGAGAATTTCCTGAGTTGAAGATCAGAATGTAGACGATCCGTAGAAATTCTGCTCGGTCGATCAGGTTGTCTCCATTTGTGTCAATTTGTGGAAAACTTATAATGGCATTACTGCCCTTTATATACTTTCTCTGTGGAGAGACAGGTGGAGTGTTACTGAGTGCAGTCACTATATACAGTGTTATACAGCAGCAGGACTGGGGGCGGGGCTGTGACAACCTCTCATCAGTCACTATATACAGTGTTATACAGCAGGACTGGGGGCGGGGCTGTGACAACCTCCCATCAGTCACTATATACAGTGTTATACAGCAGCAGGACTGGGGGCGGGGCTGTGACAACCTCTCATCAGTCACTATATACAGTGTTATACAGCAGGACTGGGGGCGGGGCTGTGACAACCTCTCATCAGTCACTATATACAGTGTTATACAGCAGCAGGACTGGGGGCGGGGCTGTGACAACCTCTCATCAGTCACTATATACAGTGTTATACAGCAGCAGGACTGGGGGCGGGGCTGTGACAACCTCTCATCAGTCACTATATACAGTGTTATACAGCAGGACTGGGGGCGGGGCTGTGACAACCTCTCATCAGTCACTATATACAGTGTTATACAGCAGGACTGGGGGTGGGGCTGTGACAACCTCTCATCAGTCACTATATACAGTGTTATACAGCAGGACTGGGGGCGGGGCTGTGACAACCTCTCATCAGTCACTATATACAGTGTTATACAGCAGCAGGACTGGGGGCGGGGCTGTGACAACCTCTCATCAGTCACTATATACAGTGTTATACAGCAGGACTGGGGGCGGGGCTGTGACAACCTCTCATCAGTCACTATATACAGTGTTATACAGCAGGACTGGGGGCGGGGCTGTGACAACCTCTCATCAGTTACTATATACAGTGTTATACAGCAGGACTGGGGGCGGGGCTGTGACAACCTCTCATCAGTCACTATATACAGTGTTATACAGCAGCAGGACTGGGGGCGGGGCTGTGACAACCTCTCATCAGTCACTATATACAGTGTTATACAGCAGGACTGGGGGCGGGGCTGTGACAACCTCTCATCAGTCACTATATACAGTGTTATACAGCAGCAGGACTGGGGGCGGGGCTGTGACAACCTCTCATCAGTCACTATATACAGTGTTATACAGCAGGACTGGGGGCGGGGCTGTGACAACCTCTCATCAGTCACTATATACAGTGTTATACAGCAGCAGGACTGGGGGCGGGGCTGTGACAACCTCTCATCAGTCACTATATACAGTGTTATACAGCAGGACCGGGGGCGGGGCTGTGACAACCTCTCATCAGTCACTATATACAGTGTTATACAGCAGGACCGGGGGCGGGGCTGTGACAACCTCTCATCAGTCACTATATACAGTGTTATACAGCAGCAGGACTGGGGGCGGGGCTGTGACAACCTCTCATCAGTCACTATATACAGTGTTATACAGCAGGACCGGGGGCGGGGCTGTGACAACCTCTCATCAGTCACTATATACAGTGTTATACAGCAGGACCGGGGGCGGGGCTGTGACAACCTCTCATCAGTCACTATATACAGTGTTATACAGCAGGACCGGGGGCGGGGCTGTGACAACCTCTCATCAGTCACTATATACAGTGTTATACAGCAGGACCGGGGGCGGGGCTGTGACAACCTCTCATCAGTCACTATATACAGTGTTATACAGCAGGACCGGGGGCGGGGCTGTGACAACCTCTCATCAGTCACTATATACAGTGTTATACAGCAGGACCGGGGGCGGGGCTGTGACAACCTCTCATCAGTCACTATATACAGTGTTATACAGCAGGACTGGGGGCGGGGCTGTGACAACCTCTCATCAGTCACTATATACAGTGTTATACAGCAGGACTGGGGGCGGGGCTGTGACAACCTCCCATCAGTCACTATATACAGTGTTATACAGCAGCAGGACTGGGGGCGGGGCTGTGACAACCTCTCATCAGTCACTATATACAGTGTTATACAGCGGCAGGACTGGGGGCGGGGCTGTGACAACCTCTCATCAGTCACTATATACAGTGTTATACAGCAGGACTGGGGGCGGGGCTGTGACAACCTCTCATCAGTCACTATATACAGTGTTATACGGCAGGACTGGGGGCGGGGCTGTGACAACCTCTCATCAGTCACTATATACAGTGTTATACAGCAGGACTGGGGGCGGGGCTGTGACAACCTCTCATCAGTCACTATATACAGTGATATACAGCAGGACTGGGGGCGGGGCTGTGACAACCTCTCATCAGTCACTATATACAGTGTTATACAGCAGGACTGGGGGTGGGGCTGTGACAACCTCTCATCAGTCACTATATACAGTGTTATACAGCAGGACTGGGGGCGGGGCTGTGACAACCTCTCATCAGTCACTATATACAGTGTTATACAGCAGCAGGACTGGGGGCGGGGCTGTGACAACCTCTCATCAGTCACTATATACAGTGTTATACAGCAGGACTGGGGGCGGGGCTGTGACAACCTCTCATCAGTCACTATATACAGTGTTATACAGCAGCAGGACTGGGGGCGGGGCTGTGACAACCTCTCATCAGTCACTATATACAGTGTTATACAGCAGGACTGGGGGCGGGGCTGTGACAACCTCTCATCAGTCACTATATACAGTGTTATACAGCAGCAGGACTGGGGGCGGGGCTGTGACAACCTCTCATCAGTCACTATATACAGTGTTATACAGCAGGACTGGGGGCGGGGCTGTGACAACCTCTCATCAGTCACTATATACAGTGTTATACGGCAGGACTGGGGGCGGGGCTGTGACAACCTCTCATCAGTCACTATATACAGTGTTATACAGCAGGACTGGGGGCGGGGCTGTGACAACCTCTCATCAGTCACTATATACAGTGTTATACAGCAGGACTGGGGGCGGGGCTGTGACAACCTCTCATCAGTCACTATATACAGTGTTATACAGCAGGACTGGGGGCGGGGCTGTGACAACCTCTCATCAGTCACTATATACAGTGTTATACAGCGGCAGGACTGGGGGCGGGGCTGTGACAACCTCTCATCAGTCACTATATACAGTGTTATACAGCAGCAGGACTGGGGGCGGGGCTGTGACAACCTCTCATCAGTCACTATATACAGTGTTATACAGCAGCAGGACTGGGGGCGGGGCTGTGACAACCTCTCATCAGTCACTATATACAGTGTTATACAGCAGCAGGACTGGGGGCGGGGCTGTGACAACCTCTCATCAGTCACTATATACAGTGTTATACGGCAGGACTGGGGGCGGGGCTGTGACAACCTCTCATCAGTCACTATATACAGTGATATACAGCAGGACTGGGGGCGGGGCTGTGACAACCTCTCATCAGTCACTATATACAGTGTTATACAGCAGGACTGGGGGCGGGGCTGTGACAACCTCTCATCAGTCACTATATACAGTGTTATACGGCAGGACTGGGGGCGGGGCTGTGACAACCTCTCATCAGTCACTATATACAGTGTTATACGGAAGGACTGGGGGCGGGGCTGTGACAACCTCTCATCAGTCACTATATACAGTGTTATACAGCAGGACTGGGGGCGGGGCTGTGACAACCTCTCATCAGTCACTATATACAGTGTTATACAGCAGGACTGGGGGCGGGGCTGTGACAATCTCTCATCAGTCACTATATACAGTGTTATACGGAAGGACTGGGGGCGGGGCTGTGACAACCTCTCATCAGTCACTATATACAGTGTTATACAGCAGGACTGGGGGCGGGGCTGTGACAATCTCTCATCAGTCACTATATACAGTGTTATACAGCAGCAGGACTGGGGGCGGAGCTGTGACAACCTCTCATCAGTCACTATATACAGTGTTATACAGCAGCAGGACTGGGGGCGGGGCTGTGACAACCTCTCATCAGTCACTATATACAGTGTTATACAGCAGGACTGGGGGCGGGGCTGTGACAACCTCTCATCAGTCACTATATACAGTGTTATACAGCAGCAGGAATGGGGGCGGGGCTGTGACAACCTCTCATCAGTCACTATATACAGTGATATACAGCAGGACTGGGGGCGGGGCTGTTACAACCTCTCATCAGTCACTATATACAGTGTTATACAGCAGGACTGGGGGCGGGGCTGTGACAACCTCTCATCAGTCACTATATACAGTGTTATACAGCAGGACTGGGGGAGGAGCTGTGACAACCTCTCATCAGTCACTATATACAGTGTTATACAGCAGCAGGACTGGGGGCGGGGCTGTGACAACCTCTCATCAGTCACTATATACAGTGTTATACAGCAGGACTGGGGGCAGGGCTGTGACAACCTCTCATCAGTCACTATATACAGTGTTATACAGCAGCAGGACTGGGGGCAGGGCTGTGACAACCTCTCATCAGTCACTATATACAGTGTTATACAGCAGGACTGGGGGCGGGGCTGTGACAACCTCTCATCAGTCACTATATACAGTGTTATACAGCAGGACTGGGGGCGGGGCTGTGACAACCTCTCATCAGTCACTATATACAGTGTTATACAGCAGCAGGACTTGGGGCGGGGCTGTGACAACCTCTCATCAGTCACTATATACAGTGTTATACAGCAGCAGGACTGGGGGCGGGGCTGTGACAACCTCTCATCAGTCACTATATACAGTGTTATACAGCAGGACTGGGGGCGGGGCTGTGACAACCTCTCATCAGTCACTATATACAGTGTTATACAGCAGGACTGGGGGCAGGGCTGTGACAACCTCTCATCAGTCACTATATACAGTGTTATACAGCAGGACTGGGGGCGGGGCTGAGACAACCTCTCATCAGTCACTATATACAGTGTTATACAGCAGGACTGGGGGCGGGGCTGTGACAACCTCTCATCAGTCACTATATACAGTGTTACACAGCAGCAGGACTGGGGGCGGGGCTGTGACAACCTCTCATCAGTCACTATATACAGTGTTATACAGCAGGACTGGGGGCGGGGCTGTGACAACCTCTCATCAGTCACTATATACAGTGTTATACAGCAGCAGGACTGGGGGCGGGGCTGTGACAACCTCTCATCAGTCACTATATACAGTGTTATACAGCAGGACTGGGGGTGGGGCTGTGACAACCTCTCATCAGTCACTATATACAGTGTTATACAGCAGGACTGGGGGCGGGGCTGTGACAACCTCTCATCAGTCACTATATACAGTGTTATACAGCAGCAGGACTGGGGGCGGGGCTGTGACAACCTCTCATCAGTCACTATATACAGTGTTATACAGCAGCAGGACTGGGGGCGGGGCTGTGACAACCTCTCATCAGTCACTATATACAGTGTTATACAGCAGGACTGGGGGCAGGGCTGTGACAACCTCTCATCAGTCACTATATACAGTGTTATACAGCAGCAGGACTGGGGGCAGGGGCTGTGACAACCTCTCATCAGTCACTATATACAGTGTTATACAGCAGGACTGGGGGCGGGGCTGTGACAACCTCTCATCAGTCACTATATACAGTGTTATACAGCAGGACTGGGGGCGGGGCTGTGACAACCTCTCATCAGTCACTATATACAGTGTTATACAGCAGCAGGACTGGGGGCGGGGCTGTGACAACCTCTCATCAGTCACTATATACAGTGTTATACAGCAGCAGGACTGGGGGCGGGGCTGTGACAACCTCTCATCAGTCACTATATACAGTGTTATACAGCAGCAGGACTTGGGGCGGGGCTGTGACAACCTCTCATCAGTCACTATATACAGTGTTATACAGCAGCAGGACTGGGGGCGGGGCTGTGACAACCTCTCATCAGTCACTATATACAGTGTTATACAGCAGGACTGGGGGCGGGGCTGTGACAACCTCTCATCAGTCACTATATACAGTGTTATAAAGCAGGACTGGGGGCGGGGCTGTGACAACCTCTCATCAGTCACTATATACAGTGTTATACAGCAGGACTGGGGGCAGGGGCTGTGACAACCTCTCATCAGTCACTATATACAGTGTTATACAGCAGGACTGGGGGCGGGGCTGTGACAACCTCTCATCAGTCACTATATACAGTGTTATACAGCAGGACTGGGGGCGGGGCTGAGACAACCTCTCATCAGTCACTATATACAGTGTTATACAGCAGGACTGGGGGCGGGGCTGTGACAACCTCTCATCAGTCACTATATACAGTGTTACACAGCAGCAGGACTGGGGGCGGGGCTGTGACAACCTCTCATCAGTCACTATATACAGTGTTATACAGCAGGACTGGGGGCGGGGCTGTGACAACCTCTCATCAGTCACTATATACAGTGTTATACAGCAGCAGGACTGGGGGCGGGGCTGTGACAACCTCTCATCAGTCACTATATACAGTGTTATACAGCAGGACTGGGGGTGGGGCTGTGACAACCTCTCATCAGTCACTATATACAGTGTTATACAGCAGGACTGGGGGCGGGGCTGTGACAACCTCTCATCAGTCACTATATACAGTGTTATACAGCAGGACTGGGGGCGGGGCTGTGACAACCTCTCATCAGTCACTATATACAGTGTTATACAGCAGCAGGACTGGGGGCGGGGCTGTGACAACCTCTCATCAGTCACTATATACAGTGTTATACAGCAGGACTGGGGGCAGGGGCTGTGACAACCTCTCATCAGTCACTATATACAGTGTTATACAGCAGCAGGACTGGGGGCGGGGCTGTGACAACCTCTCATCAGTCACTATATACAGTGTTATACAGCAGCAGGACTGGGGGCGGGGCTGTGACAACCTCTCATCAGTCACTATATACAGTGTTATACAGCAGCAGGACTGGGG
>NW_027440665.1:35000-73288 GCF_031893055.1 Leptodactylus fuscus | reverse complement strand
TTGTAGTGTACGGGGCAGAGCTGTGTGTGTGTGTGTAGTGTAGGGGGCAGAGCTGTGTGTGTGTAGTGTACGGGCAGAGCTGTGTGTGTGTAGTGTACGGGGCAGAGCTGTGTGTGTGTGCAGTGTACGGGGCAGAGCTGTGTGTGTGTGTAGTGTACGGGGCAGAGCTGTGTGTGTGTGTAGTGTACGGGGCAGAGCTGTGTGTGTGTGTGCAGTTGTACGGGGCAGAGCTGTGTGTGTGTGTAGTGTACGGGGCAGAGCTGTGTGTGTGTGTAGTGTACGGGGCAGAGCTGTGTGTGTGTGTAGTGTAGGGGGCAGAGCTGTGTGTGTGTGTAGTGTACGGGGCAGAGCTGTGTGTGTGTGTGTAGTGTACGGGGCAGAGCTGTGTGTGTGTGTAGTGTAGGGGGCAGAGCTGTGTGTGTGTGTAGTGTACGGGGCAGAGCTGTGTGTGTGTAGTGTACGGGGCAGAGCTGTGTGTGTGTGTAGTGTACGGGGCAGAGCTGTGTGTGTGTGTGTAGTGTAGGGGGCAGAGCTGTGTGTGTGTGTGTAGTGTACGGGGCAGAGCTGTGTGTGTGTGTGTAGTGTAGGGGGCAGAGCTGTGTGTGTGTAGTGTACGGGGCAGAGCTGTGTGTGTGTAGTGTACGGGGCAGAGCTGTGTGTGTGTGCAGTGTACGGGGCAGAGCTGTGTGTGTGTGTAGTGTACGGGGCAGAGCTGTGTGTGTGTGCAGTGTACGGGGCAGAGCTGTGTGTGTGTAGTGTAGGGGGCAGAGCTGTGTGTGTGTGTAGTGTACGGGGCAGAGCTGTGTGTGTGTAGTGTATGGGGCAGAGCTGTGTGTGTGTGTGTAGTGTACGGGGCAGAGCTGTGTGTGTGTAGTGTACGGGGCAGAGCTGTGTGTGTGTAGTGTAGGGGGCAGAGCTGTGTGTGTGTGTAGTGTACGGGGCAGAGCTGTGTGTGTGTGTAGTGTACGGGGCAGAGCTGTGTGTGTGTGTAGTGTACGGGGCAGAGCTGTGTGTGTGTGTAGTGTACGGGGCAGAGCTGTGTGTGTGTAGTGTAGGGGGCAGAGCTGTGTGTGTGTGTAGTGTACGGGGCAGAGCTGTGTGTGTGTAGTGTATGGGGCAGAGCTGTGTGTGTGTGTGTAGTGTACGGGGCAGAGCTGTGTGTGTGTAGTGTACGGGGCAGAGCTGTGTGTGTGTAGTGTAGGGGCAGAGCTGTGTGTGTGTGTAGTGTACGGGGCAGAGCTGTGTGTGTGTGTAGTTGTACGGGGCAGAGCTGTGTGTGTGTGTAGTGTACGGGGCAGAGCTGTGTGTGTGTGTAGTGTACGGGGCAGAGCTGTGTGTGTGTGCAGTGTACGGGGCAGAGCTGTGTGTGTGTGCAGTGTACGGGGCAGAGCTGTGTGTGTGTGCAGTGTACGGGACAGAGCTGTGTGTGTGTAGTGTACGGGGCAGAGCTGTGTGTGTGTAGTGTACGGGGCAGAGCTGTGTGTGTAGTGTACGGGGCAGAGCTGTGTGTGTGTGTGTAGTATACGGGGCAGAGCTGTGTGTGTGTGCAGTGTACGGGGCAGAGCTGTGTGTGTGTAGTGTACGGGGTAGAGCTGTGTGTGTGGTAGTGTACGGGGCAGAGCTGTGTGTGTGTGTGTGTAGTGTAGGGGGCAGAGCTGTGTGTGTGTAGTGTACGGGGCAGAGCTGTGTGTGTGTAGTGTACGGGGCAGAGCTGTGTGTGTGTGCAGTGTACGGGGCAGAGCTGTGTGTGTGTGTAGTGTACGGGGCAGAGCTGTGTGTGTGTGTAGTGTACGGGGCAGAGCTGTGTGTGTGTGCAGTGTACGGGGCAGAGCTGTGTGTGTGTGTAGTGTACGGGGCAGAGCTGTGTGTGTGTGTAGTGTACGGGGCAGAGCTGTGTGTGTGTGTAGTGTAGGGGGCAGAGCTGTGTGTGTGTGTAGTGTACGGGGCAGAGCTGTGTGTGTGTGTGTAGTGTACGGGGCAGAGCTGTGTGTGTGTGTAGTGTAGGGGGCAGAGCTGTGTGTGTGTGTAGTGTACGGGGCAGAGCTGTGTGTGTGTAGTGTACGGGGCAGAGCTGTGTGTGTGTGTAGTGTACGGGGCAGAGCTGTGTGTGTGTGTGTAGTGTAGGGGGCAGAGCTGTGTGTGTGTGTGTAGTGTACGGGGCAGAGCTGTGTGTGTGTGTGTAGTGTAGGGGGCAGAGCTGTGTGTGTGTAGTGTACGGGGCAGAGCTGTGTGTGTGTAGTGTACGGGGCAGAGCTGTGTGTGTGTGCAGTGTACGGGGCAGAGCTGTGTGTGTGTGTAGTGTACGGGGCAGAGCTGTGTGTGTGTGTAGTGTACGGGGCAGAGCTGTGTGTGTGTGCAGTGTACGGGGCAGAGCTGTGTGTGTGTGCAGTGTACGGGGCAGAGCTGTGTGTGTGTGTAGTGTACGGGGCAGAGCTGTGTGTGTGTGTAGTGTACGGGGCAGAGCTGTGTGTGTGTGTAGTGTACGGGGCAGAGCTGTGTGTGTGTGTAGTGTACGGGGCAGAGCTGTGTGTGTGTGTAGTGTAGGGGGCAGAGCTGTGTGTGTGTGTAGTGTACGGGGCAGAGCTGTGTGTGTGTGTAGTGTACGGGGCAGAGCTGTGTGTGTGTGTGTAGTGTACGGGGCAGAGCTGTGTGTGTGTGTAGTGTAGGGGGCAGAGCTGTGTGTGTGTGTAGTGTACGGGGCAGAGCTGTGTGTGTGTAGTGTACGGGGCAGAGCTGTGTGTGTAGTGTACGGGGCAGAGCTGTGTGTGTGTTTGTGTGTGTAGTGTACGGGGCAGAGCTGTGTGTGTGTAGTGTACGGGGCAGAGCTGTGTGTGTGTAGTGTACGGGGGCAGAGCTGTGTGTGTGTAGTGTACGGGGGCAGAGCTGTGTGTGGTGTGTGTGTGTAGTGTACGGGGGCGCAGAGCTGTGTGTGTGTAGTGTACGGGGCAGAGCTGTGTGTGTGTAGGACGGCAGAGCTGTGTGGTGTGTGTACGGGGCAGAGCGTGTGTGTGTGTAGTGTAAGGGCAGAGCTGTGTGTGTTGTGTAGTGTACGGGCAGAGCTGTGTGTGTGTGTAGTGTACGGGGCAGAGCTTGTGTGTGTGTAGTGTACGGGCAGAGCTGTGTGTGTGTAGTGTACGGGGCAGAGCTGTGTGTGTGTAGTGTACGGGGCAGAGCTGTGTGTGTGTGTGTGTGTAGTGTACGGGGCAGAGCTGTGTGTGTGTGTGTAGTGTACGGGCCAGAGCTGTGTGTGTGTAGTGTACGGGGCAGAGCTGTGTGTGTGTGTGTGTAGTGTACGGGCAGAGCTGTGTGTGTGTGTAGTGTACGGGGCAGAGCTGTGTGTGTGTAGTGTACGGGGCAGAGCTGTGTGTGTGTAGTGTACGGGGCAGAGCTGTGTGTGTGTGTAGTGTACGGGGCAGAGCTGTGTGTGTGGTAGTGTACGGGGCAGAGCTGTGTGTGTGTGTAGTGTACGGGGCAGAGCTGTGTGTGTGTAGTGTACGGGGCAGAGCTGTGTGTGTGTGTAGTGTACGGGGCAGAGCTGTGTGTGGTGTGTAGTGTACGGGGCAGAGCTGTGTGTGTGTGTAGTGTACGGGCAGAGCTGTGTGTGTGTAGTGTACGGGGCAGAGCTGTGTGTGTGTGTAGTGTACGGGGCAGAGCTGTGTGTGTGTGTAGTGTACGGGGCAGAGCTGTGTGTGTGTAGTGTACGGGGCAGAGCTGTGTGTGTGTAGTGTACGGGGCAGCAGTGTGCCTGTGTGTGTGTGTAGTGTACGGGGCAGAGCTGGTGTGTGTGTAGTGTACGGGGCAGAGCTGTGTGTTGTGTGTGTAGTGTACGGGGCAGAGCTGTGTGTGTGTGTGTAGTGTACGGGGCAGAGCTGTGTGTGGTGTAGTGTACGGGCAGAGCTGTGTGTGTGTGTGTAGTGTACGGGGCAGAGCTGTGTGTGTGTGTAGTGTACGGGGCAGAGCTGTGTGTGTGTGTAGTGTACGGGGCAGAGCTGTGTGTGTGTAGTGTACGGGGCAGAGCTGTGTGTGTGTGTGTAGTGTACGGGGCAGAGCTGTGTGTGTGTGTGCAGTGTACGGGGCAGAGCTGTGTGTGTGTGTAGTGTACGGGGCAGAGCTGTGTGTGTGTAGTGTACGGGGCAGAGCTGTGTGTGTGTGTGTAGTGTACGGGGCAGAGCTGTGTGTGTGTGTAGTGTACGGGGCAGAGCTGTGTGTGTGTGTGTAGTGTACGGGGGCAGAGCTGTGTGTGTGTGTAGTGTAGGGGCAGAGCTGTGTGTGTGTGTAGTGTACGGGGCAGAGCTGTGTTGTGTGTGTGTAGTGTACGGGGCAGAGCTGTGTGTGTGTAGTGTACGGGGCAGAGCTGTGTGTGTGTAGTGTACGGGCAGAGCTGTGTGTGTGTAGTGTACGGGGCAGAGCTGTGTGTGTGTAGTGTACGGGGCAGAGCTGTGTGTGTGCAGTGTACGGGGCACAGCTGTGTGTGTGTGTGTGTGTGTGTAGTGTACGGGGCAGAGCTGTGTGTGTGTGTGCAGTGTACGGGGCAGAGCTGTGTGTGTGTGTGTGTGTAGTGTACGGGGCAGAGCTGTGTGTGTGTGTTAGTGTACGGGGCAGAGCTGTGTGTGTGTGTAGTGTACGGGGCAGAGCTGTGTGTGTGTAGTGTACGGGGCAGAGCTGTGTGTGTGTGTGTAGTGTACGGGGCAGAGCTGTGTGTGTGTGCAGTGTACGGGGGCAGAGCTGTGTGTGTGTGCAGTGTACGGGACAGAGCTGTGTGTGTGTAGTGTACGGGGCAGAGCTGTGTGTGTGTAGTGTACGGGGCAGAGCTGTGTGTGTAGTGTACGGGGCAGAGCTGTGTGTGTGTGTGTAGTATACGGGGCAGAGCTGTGTGTGTGTGCAGTGTACGGGGCAGAGCTGTGTGTGTGTGCAGTGTACGGGGCAGAGCTGTGTGTGTGTGTAGTGTACGGGGCAGAGCTGTGTGTGTGTGTAGTGTACGGGGCAGAGCTGTGTGTGTGTGCAGTGTACGGGGCAGAGCTGTGTGTGTGTGCAGTGTACGGGGCAGAGCTGTGTGTGTGTGCAGTGTACGGGGCAGAGCTGTGTGTGTGTGTAGTGTACGGGGCAGAGCTGTGTGTGTGTGTAGTGTACGGGGCAGAGCTGTGTGTGTGTGTAGTGTAGGGGGCAGAGCTGTGTGTGTGTGTAGTGTACGGGGCAGAGCTGTGTGTGTGTGTGTAGTGTACGGGGCAGAGCTGTGTGTGTGTGTAGTGTACGGGGGCAGAGCTGTGTGTGTGTGTAGTGTACGGGGCAGAGCTGTGTGTGTGTAGTGTACGGGGCAGAGCTGTGTGTGTGTAGTGTACGGGGCAGAGCTGTGTGTGTGTAGTGTACGGGGCAGAGCTGTGTGTGTGTAGTGTACGGGGCAGAGCCAGAGCTGTGTGTGTGTAGTGTACGGGGCAGAGCTGTGTGTGTGTAGTGTACGGGGCAGAGCTGTGTGTGTGTAGTGTACGGGGCAGAGCTGTGTGTGTGTAGTGTACGGGGCAGAGCTGTGTGTGTGTAGTGTACGGGGCAGAGCTGTGTGTGTGTGTGTGTAGTGTACGGGGCAGAGCTGTGTGTGTGTAGTGTACGGGGCAGAGCTGTGTGTGTGTAGTGTACGGGGCAGAGCTGTGTGTGTGTAGTGTACGGGGCAGAGCTGTGTGTGTGTGTAGTGTACGGGGCAGAGCTGTGTGTGTGTGTAGTGTACGGGGCAGAGCTGTGTGTGTGTAGTGTACGGGGCAGAGCTGTGTGTGTGTAGTGTACGGGGCACAGCTGTGTGTGTGTGTGTGTGTAGTGTACGGGGCAGAGCTGTGTGTGTGTGTGTAGTGTACGGGGCAGAGCTGTGTGTGTGTGTAGTGTACGGGGCAGAGCTGTGTGTGTGTGTAGTGTACGGGGCAGAGCTGTGTGTGTGTGTGTAGTGTACGGGGCAGAGCTGTGTGTGTGTAGTGTACGGGGCAGAGCTGTGTGTGTGTAGTGTACGGGGCAGAGCTGTGTGTGTGTAGTGTACGGGGCAGAGCTGTGTGTGTGTAGTGTACGGGGCAGAGCTGTGTGTGTGTGTGTGTAGTGTACGGGGCAGAGCTGTGTGTGTGTAGTGTACGGGGCAGAGCTGTGTGTGTGTGTGTGTGTAGTGTACGGGGCAGAGCTGTGTGTGTGTAGTGTACGGGGCAGAGCTGTGTGTGTGTGTAGTGTACGGGGCAGAGCTGTGTGTGTGTGTAGTGTACGGGGCAGAGCTGTGTGTGTGTGTAGTGTACGGGGCAGAGCTGTGTGTGTGTGTAGTGTACGGGGCAGAGCTGTGTGTGTGTAGTGTACGGGGCAGAGCTGTGTGTGTGTAGTGTACGGGGCAGAGCTGTGTGTGTGTGTAGTGTACGGGGCAGAGCTGTGTGTGTGTGTAGTGTACGGGGCAGAGCTGTGTGTGTGTAGTGTACGGGGCAGAGCTGTGTGTGTGTGTAGTGTACGGGGCAGAGCTGTGTGTGTGTGTAGTGTACGGGGCAGAGCTGTGTGTGTGTGTAGTGTACGGGGCAGAGCTGTGTGTGTGTAGTGTACGGGGCAGAGCTGTGTGTGTGTAGTGTACGGGGCAGAGCTGTGTGTGTGTAGTGTACGGGGCAGAGCTGTGTGTGTGTAGTGTACGGGGCAGAGCTGTGTGTGTGTGTAGTGTACGGGGCAGAGCTGTGTGTGTGTGTGTAGTGTACGGGGCAGAGCTGTGTGTGTGTGTAGTGTACGGGGCAGAGCTGTGTGTGTGTAGTGTACGGGGCAGAGCTGTGTGTGTGTGTAGTGTACGGGGCAGAGCTGTGTGTGTGTGTAGTGTACGGGGCAGAGCTGTGTGTGTGTGTAGTGTACGGGGCAGAGCTGTGTGTGTGTAGTGTACGGGGCAGAGCTGTGTGTGTGTGTAGTGTACGGGGCAGAGCTGTGTGTGTGTAGTGTATGGGGCAGAGCTGTGTGTGTGTGTGTAGTGTACGGGGCAGAGCTGTGTGTGTGTAGTGTACGGGGCAGAGCTGTGTGTGTGTAGTGTAGGGGGCAGAGCTGTGTGTGTGTGTAGTGTACGGGGCAGAGCTGTGTGTGTGTGTAGTGTACGGGGCAGAGCTGTGTGTGTGTGTAGTGTACGGGGCAGAGCTGTGTGTGTGTGTAGTGTACGGGGCAGAGCTGTGTGTGTGTGCAGTGTACGGGGCAGAGCTGTGTGTGTGTGCAGTGTACGGGGCAGAGCTGTGTGTGTGTGCAGTGTACGGGACAGAGCTGTGTGTGTGTAGTGTACGGGGCAGAGCTGTGTGTGTGTAGTGTACGGGGCAGAGCTGTGTGTGTAGTGTACGGGGCAGAGCTGTGTGTGTGTGTGTAGTGTACGGGGCAGAGCTGTGTGTGTGTGCAGTGTACGGGGCAGAGCTGTGTGTGTGTAGTGTACGGGGTAGAGCTGTGTGTGTGTAGTGTACGGGGCAGAGCTGTGTGTGTGTGTGTAGTGTAGGGGGCAGAGCTGTGTGTGTGTAGTGTACGGGGCAGAGCTGTGTGTGTGTAGTGTACGGGGCAGAGCTGTGTGTGTGTGCAGTGTACGGGGCAGAGCTGTGTGTGTGTGTAGTGTACGGGGCAGAGCTGTGTGTGTGTGTAGTGTACGGGGCAGAGCTGTGTGTGTGTGCAGTGTACGGGGCAGAGCTGTGTGTGTGTGTAGTGTACGGGGCAGAGCTGTGTGTGTGTGTAGTGTACGGGGCAGAGCTGTGTGTGTGTGTAGTGTAGGGGGCAGAGCTGTGTGTGTGTGTAGTGTACGGGGCAGAGCTTGTGTGTGTAGTGTACGGAGGCAGAGCTGTGTGTGTGTGTAGTGTAGGGGGCAGAGCTGTGTGTGTGTGTAGTGTACGGGGCAGAGCTGTGTGTGTGTAGTGTACGGGGCAGAGCTGTGTGTGTGTGTAGTGTACGGGGCAGAGCTGTGTGTGTGTGTGTAGTGTAGGGGGCAGAGCTGTGTGTGTGTGTGTAGTGTACGGGGCAGAGCTGTGTGTGTGTGTGTAGTGTACGGGGCAGAGCTGTGTGTGTGTGTAGTGTACGGGGCAGAGCTGTGTGTGTGTAGTGTACGGGGCAGAGCTGTGTGTGTGTGTAGTGTACGGGGCAGAGCTGTGTGTGTGTGTAGTGTACGGGGCAGAGCTGTGTGTGTGTGTAGTGTACGGGGCAGAGCTGTGTGTGTGTGTAGTGTACGGGGCAGAGCTGTGTGTGTGTGTAGTGTACGGGGCAGAGCTGTGTGTGTGTGTAGTGTACGGGGCAGAGCTGTGTGTGTGTGTAGTGTACGGGGCAGAGCTGTGTGTGTGTGTAGTGTACGGGGCAGAGCTGTGTGTGTGTGTAGTGTACGGGGCAGAGCTGTGTGTGTGTGTAGTGTACGGGGCAGAGCTGTGTGTGTGTGTAGTGTACGGGGCAGAGCTGTGTGTGTGTGTAGTGTACGGGGCAGAGCTGTGTGTGTGTGTAGTGTACGGGGGCAGAGCTGTGTGTGTGTGTAGTGTACGGGGCAGAGCTGTGTGTGTGTAGTGTACGGGGCAGAGCTGTGTGTGTGTGTAGTGTACGGGGCAGAGCTGTGTGTGTGTGTGTAGTGTACGGGGCAGAGCTGTGTGTGTGTAGTGTACGGGGCAGAGCTGTGTGTGTGTGTAGTGTACGGGGCAGAGCTGTGTGTGTGTGTAGTGTACGGGGCAGAGCTGTGTGTGTGTAGTGTACGGGGCAGAGCTGTGTGTGTGTAGTGTACGGGGCAGAGCTGTGTGTGTGTGTGTAGTGTACGGGGCAGAGCTGTGTGTGTGTAGTGTACGGGGCAGAGCTGTGTGTGTGTAGTGTACGGGGCAGAGCTGTGTGTGTGTAGTGTACGGGGCAGAGCTGTGTGTGTGTAGTGTACGGGGCAGAGCTGTGTGTGTGTAGTGTACGGGGCAGAGCTGTGTGTGTGTGTAGTGTACGGGGCAGAGCTGTGTGTGTGTGTAGTGTACGGGGCAGAGCTGTGTGTGTGTAGTGTACGGGGCAGAGCTGTGTGTGTGTGTGTGTGTGTGTGTAGTGTACGGGGCAGAGCTGTGTGTGTGTGTGTAGTGTACGGGGCAGAGCTGTGTGTGTGTGTAGTGTACGGGGCAGAGCTGTGTGTGTGTGTGTAGTGTACGGGGCAGAGCTGTGTGTGTGTGTGTAGTGTACGGGGCAGAGCTGTGTGTGTGTAGTGTACGGGGCAGAGCTGTGTGTGTGTAGTGTACGGGGCAGAGCTGTGTGTGTGTAGTGTACGGGGCAGAGCTGTGTGTGTGTAGTGTACGGGGCAGAGCTGTGTGTGTGTGTGTGTAGTGTACGGGGCAGAGCTGTGTGTGTGTAGTGTACGGGGCAGAGCTGTGTGTGTGTGTGTGTGTAGTGTACGGGGCAGAGCTGTGTGTGTGTAGTGTACGGGGCAGAGCTGTGTGTGTGTGTAGTGTACGGGGCAGAGCTGTGTGTGTGTGTAGTGTACGGGGCAGAGCTGTGTGTGTGTGTAGTGTACGGGGCAGAGCTGTGTGTGTGTGTAGTGTACGGGGCAGAGCTGTGTGTGTGTAGTGTACGGGGCAGAGCTGTGTGTGTGCAGTGTACGGGGCACAGCTGTGTGTGTGTGTGTGTGTAGTGTACGGGGCAGAGCTGTGTGTGTGTGTGTAGTGTACGGGGCAGAGCTGTGTGTGTGTGTAGTGTACGGGGCAGAGCTGTGTGTGTGTGTGTAGTGTACGGGGCAGAGCTGTGTGTGTGTAGTGTACGGGGGCAGAGCTGTGTGTGTGTGTGTAGTGTACGGGGCAGAGCTGTGTGTGTGTGTAGTGTACGGGGCAGAGCTGTGTGTGTGTAGTGTACGGGGCAGAGCTGTGTGTGTGCAGTGTACGGGGCACAGCTGTGTGTGTGTGTGTAGTGTACGGGGCAGAGCTGTGTGTGTGTGTGCAGTGTACGGGGCAGAGCTGTGTGTGTGTGTAGTGTACGGGGCAGAGCTGTGTGTGTGTAGTGTACGGGGCAGAGCTGTGTGTGTGTGTGTAGTGTACGGGGCAGAGCTGTGTGTGTGTAGTGTACGGGGCAGAGCTGTGTGTGTGTGTGTAGTGTACGGGGCAGAGCTGTGTGTGTGTGTAGTGTAGGGGGCAGAGCTGTGTGTGTGTGTAGTGTACGGGGCAGAGCTGTGTGTGTGTGTAGTGTACGGGGCAGAGCTGTGTGTGTGTAGTGTACGGGGCAGAGCTGTGTGTGTGTAGTGTACGGGGCAGAGCTGTGTGTGTGTAGTGTACGGGGCAGAGCTGTGTGTGTGCAGTGTACGGGGCACAGCTGTGTGTGTGTGTGTGTGTGTGTAGTGTACGGGGCAGAGCTGTGTGTGTGTGTGCAGTGTACGGGGCAGAGCTGTGTGTGTGTGTGTGTGTAGTGTACGGGGCAGAGCTGTGTGTGTGTAGTGTACGGGGCAGAGCTGTGTGTGTGTGTGTAGTGTACGGGGCAGAGCTGTGTGTGTGTAGTGTACGGGGCAGAGCTGTGTGTGTGTGTGTAGTGTACGGGGCAGAGCTGTGTGTGTGTGTAGTGTAGGGGGCAGAGCTGTGTGTGTGTGTAGTGTACGGGGCAGAGCTGTGTGTGTGTAGTGTAGTGTACGGGGGCAGAGCTGTGTGTGTGTAGTGTAGTGTACGGGGCAGAGCTGTGTGTGTGTAGTGTAGTGTACGGGGCAGAGCTGTGTGTGTGCAGTGTACAGTCTGACTCCTCCCACACATGTGACTGATCACATGCTCATGACATCATCAAAGGTCCTCCAGAAAGTCACATGTCCAGAATTTACCTCAGAATTCCTGGCCAATGAGGAGAGAAGAGACTGGTCAGTGTGTGACTTGTAGTTCCCCTGTGTGTACAGCCGTGTATATGGGGCCGTATATAAGAGGTGTCTATAGAGAGTGTAGAGTATATATCAGGACATACACTATATACAGCGGGGTATAATATATATATCAGGTCTATAGTATATGTCACAGTGCTGTGTATACAGGGGGGGTATAGTATAGACAGATGTATATACTGGGTGTAGCGTATAGGGGGTGTATAGTATATACAAGGTGTCTAGTACACAGCGGGCGGTATATACAGGGTGTATAGTATACAAGGTGTCTAGTACACAGCGGGCGGTATATACAGGGTGTATAGTATATACAGGGTGTCTAGTACACAGCGGGCGGTATATACAGGGTGTATAGTATATACAAGGTGTCTAGTACACAGCGGGCAGTATATACAGGGTGTATAGTATATACAAGGTGTCTAGTACACAGCGGGCAGTATATACAGGGTGTATATTATATACAGGGTGTCTAGTACACAGCGGGCAGTATATACAGGGTGTATAGTATATACAAGGTGTCTAGTACACAGCGGGTGGTATATACAAGGTGTCTAGTACACAGCGGGTGGTATATACAGGGTGTATAGTATATTCAGGGTGTCTAGTACACAGCGGGTGGTATATACAGGGTGTATAGTATATACTGTATACAATAGTTGTGTCTCCTCAGGCCTGACAACACAATGGTCGTCTCCCTGAGTCCCCCATCAGTGATGGACAGAAGTAAGATGGCTGACAGGATCCTAAAGCTGGCCCTGGAGATCATCTACCTGCTGAGCGGAGAGGTGAGGGATTGTGGGAAATCTGTCCCATGAGCTGACTCTTCTCTCTAGTAATAACACCGGAGCGGAGAGGTGAGGGATTGTGGGAATGTCTATAGTGATATTTATCAGGGTCTCTCCATACTCAGGACTACACAGTAGTGAAGAAGACATCTGATAAGTATGTGACCCCCAGCAGCCGCCCCCCCCCATGTGTCAGGAGGATGGAGCAGGAGCCCGAGCCCCATCATGGAGCCTTCACCTCACTCACTGATACCTGAGAGCAACAACGAGCAGAAGATCCTGGAGCTGACCAACAAGATGATCTGTCTGCTGAGCGGAGAGGTGAGCGCTGCTGGGAATGCTGGGACATTAGACACTAACACAAGGGATGATGTGTCTGGAGGATGATGAGGACGGTGTCATTGTGTTGTCAGGTTCCTATAAGGTGTCAGGATGTCACCGTCTATTTCTCCATGGAGGAGTGGGAGTATTTAGAAGGACACAAGGATCTGTACAAGGAGGTGATGATGGACGACCCCCAGACCCTCACATCACCAGGTAAGAGGAGAGATGGTAGAGAGGAGTATGGAGGGGCCCCTAGATCCCCCCCCCCCATCATCTGACCCCCACATCACCAGGTAAGAGGAGAGATGGTAGAGAGCAGTATGGAGGGGCCCCTAGATCCCCCCCCCCCATCATCTGACCCCACATCACCAGGTAAGAGGAGAGATGGTAGAGAGCAGTATGGAGGGGCCCCTAGATCCCCCCCCCCATCATCTGACCCCCACATCACCAGGTAAGAGGAGAGATGGTAGAGAGCAGTATGGAGGGGCCCCTAGATCCCCCCCCCCCCATCATCTGACCCCCACATCACCAGATAAGAGGAGAGATGGTAGAGAGCAGTATGGAGGGGCCCCTAGATCCCCCCCATCATCTGACCCCCACATCACCAGGTAAGAGGAGTGATGGTAGAGAGCAGTATGGAGGGGCCCCTAGATCCCCCCCCCCATCATCTGACCCCCACATCACCAGGTAAGAGGAGAGATGGTAGAGAGCAGTATGGAGGGGCCCCTAGATCCCCCCCCATCATCTGACCCCCACATCACCAGGTAAGAGGAGAGATGGTAGAGAGCAGTATGGAGGGGCCCCTAGATCTCCCCCCCCATCATCTGACCCCCACATCACCAGGTAAGAGGAGTGATGGTAGAGAGCAGTATGGAGGGGCCCCTAGATCCCCCCCCCATCATCTGACCCTCACATCACCAGGTAAGAGGAGAGATGGTAGAGAGGAGTATGGAGGGGCCCCTAGATCCCCCCCCCCATCATCTGACCCCCACATCACCAGGTAAGAGGAGAGATGGTAGAGAGCAGTATGGAGGGGCCCCTAGATCCCCCCCCCCATCATCTGACCCTCACATCACCAGGTAAGAGGAGTGATAGTAGAGAGCAGTATGGAGGGGCCCCTAGATCCCCCCCCCATCATCTGACCCTCACATCACCAGGTAAGAGGAGAGATGGTAGAGAGCAGTATGGAGGGGCCCCTAGATCAGCCCCTAGATTCAGTCACTGTGTGTGTCCTACAGATGGATCCAGTGACAGAAACCTCCCGGAGAGATGTCCCCGTCCTCTGTGCCCCCCGGACTGTCCACAGATAGACGGTGACGTCCTAGTGGGTGATCAGGTAGATGGATCGGAGGTCTCACTAAATATAACAATCCCTTTAACATGATAAATTAAAGCTTTATTTCAATGAGTTGTTTTTGTCTATTTAGGTTGATATTAAGATTGAGGTAATAGATGATGAAGAAGAGACTTACCTGAGAGCTGAGCGGCTGTGTAAGATGTTCATCCTCTAGATCCCCCTCCCCCATCTTCTGCCCATCACGTAATACACAATGTATTCAGTCACTGTGTGTGTCCTACAGATGGATCCAGTGACAGAAACCCCCTGGAGAGATGTCCCCGTCCTCTGTGCCCCCCGGAGAGGTGTCCCCATCCTCTGTGCCCCCCGGAGAGGTGTCCCCATCCTCTGTGCCCCCCGGGGAGATGTCCCCGTCCTCTGTGCCCCCCGGAGAGATGTCCCCGTCCTCTGTGCCCCCCGGAGAGATGTCCCCGTCCTCTGTGCCCCCCGGAGAGATGTCCCCGTCCTCTGTGCCCCCCGGAGAGATGTCCCCGTCCTCTGTGCCCCCCGGAGAGATGTCCCCATCCTCTGTACCCCCCGGAGAGATGTCCCCGTCCTCTGTATACCCCAGACTGTCCAGAGGGGGATCTTCATGTCACACAGGACCCTCAGGTACATGGTTTTTCGGCTTTCCTTAGATTTCAGGCTGATTTTACCCAACCGGCTACTGTAACCCTTTCCATCTGTGTTTAGGTTGAAGATCTGCTGAATATTAAGGTGGTTGTTGTAGAGGAAGAAGAGGAGATGTATATGAGGGGCGATCGGCAATATAAGGAGGTGGATATCCCTGTAGACGTCCGTCCAGGTGAGCAGCGACGGCTTCTCATAAGGTGACATATTAGCAGGGTCAGAGTATAGGAGGGAGGATTTGTAGGTGAATAATAAAAAAAAGTTGTGATTTGAGGGGGTGACTTGAAAATATAGACTTTGTTTTACAGGTTTTTATAAAACTTTTTGTAATTTTTTTTTTAGCTTTAGCCCCTCCCCCACGGGGCTTGAACCTGCGATTATTAGATGACTTCTACCATAGTAGGCAATGTACTACCACTCTATTACAGTCTATGGCACCTTGTCATGCAGCGCCCTGTACGGACAGGGAACGTGATGGCTCTTATGGCGGGCGCTGTCGCCAGGTCTCTGCTTTGTAAAGTAGGGGAGTAGTAAAATACTGCGCAACCTCCATGTTTAAAGGGTACCTGAGTTATATGATATATACAGGGGCAGTCTGTTCTATACTAGCTTTTCTCCTGCTAACATCCCCATTATGGCTTCTTTGTCAGGCCGTGAGTGTGTACAGTAAGGAGCAGTCTGTCCCCTCCCCGTCTATTGCTGATAATGTGCTGTCATTCTGCCAGGAGTAACTGTACAATAGCAAATAGCTGAAAACCGTAATATAAGAGACTCAGGGACACTGAACTGCAAGTATAGGGCAAATACACACAGGCAATTATTATTATTATTATTATTGTTTATTTATATAGCACCATTAATTCCATGGTGCTTTACATTATTATATTAATTCCATGGTGCTTTACATTATTATATTAATCCCATGGTGCTCTGTACATTATTATATTAATCCCATGGTGCTCTGTACATTATTATATTAATCCCATGGTGCTGCACATTATTATATTAATCCCATGGTGCTGTACATTATTATATTAATCCCATGGTGCTTTACATTATTATATTAATCCCATGGTGCTTTACATTATTATATTAATTCCATGGTGCTTTACATTTGGGGGTTACATACAATACACAGAATATACAGGTAGATATAATACTAACAGTGATCGGCTGGCACAGTGGGGTAGAGGGCCCTGCCCGCGAGGGCTTACAGTCTATGGGGGAAGGGGGGTAGAGACAGAAGGGGAGGGGGAGACTGTACAGATGGCGGTGCGGTGATAGTGTTATTGGGGGGTGTAGGCCTTCCTGAATAGGGGAGTCTTCAGGGCCTTCTTGTGATTGTGGGGATCAGTCTTATGTGTCTTGGTAGGGAGTTCCAGAGTATGGGGGATGCACGGGAGAAATCTTGGAGACGGTTGTGTGAGGAGCGGATGAGAGCAGAGCGGAGTAGGAGGTCATTGGAGGATCTGAGGTTACGTGTGGGCAGGTAGCGGGAGATTAGGTCAGAGCTATATGGAGGGGACAGGTTGTGGATGAGGTCAGAGATATATGGAGGGGCCAGGTGAGGTCAGAGATATATGGAGGGGACAGGTGAAGATGAGGTCAGAGATATATGGAGGGGCCAGGTGAGGTCAGAGATATATGGAGGGGACAGGTGAGGATGAGGTCAGAGATATATGGAGGGGACAGGTTGTGGATGAGGTCAGAGATATAGGGAGGGGACAGGTTGTGGATGGCTTTGTATGTTAGCGTTAGTAGCTTGAACTCAATTCGCTGGGCTATAGGTAGCCAGTGGAGGGACTGGCAGAGGGGAGCAGCCAATGAAGATCGGGGGGTGAGGTGGATTAAGCGAGCAGCGCAGTTTAGGGTGGACTGGAGGGGGGCGAGGGTCTTAGCTGGGAGTCCATGGAGAAGGGTGTTGCAGTAGTCTAAGCGGGAGATTATGAGGGCCTGGACGAGCATCTTGGTAGTTTCTGGGGTGAGGAAGGAGTGGATTCGGTGGATGTTCTTGAGCTGGAGGCGGCAGGAGGTGTTGAGGGTTTGAATATGTGGTTTGAAGGATAGTTCAGAGTCCAGGGTTACCCCAAGGCATCGGGCCTGTGGAACAGGGGTAAGTGGGGTTCCATTAACTTTGATAGATGGGTCAGGTGTAGGGGCCATACAGGATGGGCTGAAGATGATAAACTCTGTTTTATCCATGTTGAGTTTGAGAAAGCGGGAGGAGAGGAAGGAGGCTACGGCCACTAGACAATCTGGAATTCTGGCCAGCAGGGAAGTAATGTCTGGTCCAGAGATGTAGATTTGGGTGTCGTCGGCATAGCAATGGTACTGGAAACCATGAGTTTCTATGAGTTGGCCCAGGCCAAAGGTGTAGATGGAGAACAGGAGGGGTCCTAGGACGGAGCCCTGGGGGACTCTGTAGGTGTGTGAGTGGGAGACGCTGAATGTGCGGTCGGTGAGGTATGAGGAGATCCAGGAATGGGCCAGGTCTGAGATACCAAGGGATGAGAGAATTTCTAACAGGAGGGAGTGGTCAACTGTGTCAAAGGCAGAGGAGAGGTCGAGGAGGAGGAGGACAGAGTAATGGCGCTTGGCTTTGGCGGTTAGCAGGTCATTGGTGACTTTTGTTAGGGCAGTTTCAGTGGAGTGCCGGGGTCTGAAGCCTGACTGAAGTCTGTCAAAGAGCAGGTTGGACGAGAGATAGGAGGAGAGTTTGGAGTGGACATGCTGCTCAAGAAGTTTTGAGGCGTACGGGAGCAGTGAGATGGGACGATAGTTGGCAGGAGAGGACTGGTCGAGGGATGGTAATGTGTGCGCACAGTCAGGTTGTCTGTGAATAATATCCCATCTGTAGCTATGTGAGCAGCCAGAAGTCGGCAGGAACCGAAACTTTAAAGAAAGTGACCCCTTGCCTGGTCTCTCGCCTCCTTCGTTACGGCGGCTCAGGGTTCTTTGGTTTCTTGTTCTAACGTTTGTCTTCACTTTTTCTTTTATTGCACAGGACTAATAAACCGCAGGAATATCTCAAATGGAAATCTGATTTTATCTCCAGATCTCGAAAGAGAAGGTCGTCATTTTACCCAGGATTCTTTGGTACGAAACCACCCGGCCCCACCGCTACTCCCCGTCCTGCATGGTCGCGATCTGTCCTCTCATCCCTCCCCTGACAAGCTTTCTCTTCATCTGGACTGTATCGATAAGAAACGTGCAAATCACAAAGCTGGGAAATTATATCCCTGCAACGTGTGTGGGCGATCTATCAAATCCAAAACCAGTCTTATCCGACATCAGAGAATTCACACGGGCGAGAGGCCATTTTCGTGTTCTGAGTGTGGGAGATGTTTTACCCAGAAATGTGACTTCATTCAGCATCAGAGAGTCCACACAGGAGAGAAACCCTTCTCGTGTTCCGAGTGCGGCAAATGCTTTAGGCGGAAATCCAATCTCGTCGAACATCAGAGAATTCACACGGGAGAGAAGCCCTTCTCATGTTTGGAGTGCGAGAAATGTTTTACCAGGAAGTCCAAACTGTTCCGACATCAGAAGACGCACCATGCAAACAAGAGGTTGTTCTCGTGCTCCGTGTGTAAGAAAAACTTTACCCAGAAGTCAGATTTCATTCAGCATCAGAGCGTTCACGCCGCGGAGAATTGGTTTTCGTGTCCTGAATGTGGGAAGAGCTTTACCAGAAGGTCCAATCTGGTGAAACATCAGCTGGTGCACACGGGGGAGAAGCCGTTCTCCTGCGCCGAGTGTGGGAAGGGTTTTATGAAAAAGTCCAATCTGGTAGAACATCAGAGAATTCACTCGGGGGAGAAGCCGTTCTCCTGTAACCAGTGCGGGAAATCCTTTACTCAGAAGTCTAATCTTGTGACCCATCAAAGAATTCACACGGGGGAGAAGCCGTATTCATGTTCTAAGTGTGGGAAGTGTTATACGCAGAAGGCGAACCTCATCGAACATCAGAGAGTCGGAACGTGTGATCGGCTATTCTCATCTATATCGAGGAGGTGATAGACTCACTCAGAGCCTAAAAAGTCCCGATATTCACGGTCACCCTCCCCTACCGGAGACCTTACTAATAAGATAGGGGGCGTCCGGATTCAGCAGAAGGAGATCACTTCAGGTCTGGAGCTCTCAAGACTTTACATCCGGCCACTTTACCCCATGTCCTCATAGTTTGTAAAGCGAGAGTTCTATAAAGCTGGCCATACACAATAGTCACCCAAATGCCTGACTCCCCTATGTATGTATGTGTATATATAACGCTATATATATATATATATGTAATACACACACTTGGCTGAGTCTGCATATTTTATGAACTGGGTGAAAGTCTCTGCCCGGAGGTTTAGCAATCGCCATCTACAACACAACAAAAGGGTTTCAACCGCGTGATCCTCCTCTCCTCCAATGGTGACCCCTAACACATTAATAGGCTCATCCAACTGTAATTGGTGTCATGTCTATGGCCAGGTTTAGGATCGAGAAGCTGGAAGAAGACACTAGCTTTTAACCTAAAACTGGACTACAAGGAGGGTGAGATGGTGGCGACAGTGATACTGCTAAAACTGTCCGAGATTGGACAATGGCTGGACTCGGTGACTAGGAGGTGTCCGCATGGTTTTGGCCATGGAGTGTATGTTAGTCATGCTGGACGACAAGATGCACCCAAGTTTAGGTGAAGAAGACCTCTAGCACCTCACTGACACCAGTTGATCTTCGTGGATATTTTGCACCTTTTTGTGTTTCTTGTAATACCAAATCAGGACGGAAATATCCGACAATAGAAGATGGCGCTGAGCTGGGTAACACTGCGCGACTTGGGGGGCCATAGAGAATGTCAAACATGGTGGCTCTGGATGGGTTCTGCCATACCCTGTGTATAGGGGTCATAGACATGGACCCTCTTTGGGTAACAATTCTGCTTTTCTTGGATTAAAGTGACTACTCAATCCCCCAAGCCCAGAGGCAAGTGCCAATGACAAGATGTCGGGGCTGCTCTTTGCTTGACGATGGTCCACCATAGACCGGACACTGGTGGCATGTGGACCTTATCTGGACACTAATTCATTCGTCAGCTACTTCATTGCTTTCAGCCCCCACCCCTGCCACCAAATAACATGGAGGGCTCGTTTACGGTATGAAGGGGTTACATTATAGCCATCCTCTAAGTTATAATGTGTATTACAGACGTTGTGACGATAGTACGGTGCGGTAAGACCATTGTATGGCAGGTTCTCAATAAAAACAGTAAATCGGAAAACCTCGCGCACAGTCTGAATAATCCCCTAATACTATAACTCATATGTGTCCTCGGAAATGGTCAAAGAGACAGAGCCATGGCGTCAAAGCGGATCTTCTCCATGACCTAAGGAAAGTGCACCATAAATAGAATCGTATTGCATTGGATTTCACGATAAGAATGTGGTGGAGAGCGGTACTGCAAGTGAGAAACCAGCCGGGAAACAGGCCAGCGAGGGGCAGCAAAGAGCATTGAGGGGAAGGGATGGGCAGCGAAGAGCAGTGAGGGGAAGGGATGGGCAACGAGGGGCAGCGAAGAACAGTGAGGGGAAGGGATGGGCAGGGAGGGGCAACGTGGGGCAGCAAAAAGCAGTGAACGAGGGCTGCGAGAGGCAGCGTGGGGCAGGGAGGAGCAGTGAGGGGAAGGGAGGGACAGCGAAGAGCAGTGAGGGGATGGGCAGGGAGGGACAGCGAAGAGCAGTGAGGGGATGGGCAGGGAGGGACAGCGAAGAGCAGTGAGGGGAAGGGATGGCAGGGAGAGGCAGCGTGGGGCAGGGAGGAGTAGGGAGGGGCAGCGAAGAGCAGTGAACAAGGGCTGTGAGAGGCAGCAAGGGGCAGCGAAGAGCAGTGAGGGGCCATGAACGAGGGCTTCAAGAGGAAGCAAGGGGCAACATGGTGCAATGAGGGGTCATGAACGAGGGCCGCAAGGGGCAACGTTGGGCAGCGAAGAGCAGTGAGGGGCCATGAATGAGGGCAGCAAGGGGCAACGTAAGGCAGGGAGGAGCAGTGAACGAGGGCTGCAAGGGGCAGTGAGGGGCTATGAACAAGGGCTGCAAGGGGCAATGTGGGGCAGGGAGGAGCAGTGAACGAGGGCTGCGAGAGGCAGTGAAGAGCAGGGAGGGGCAGCGAAGAGCAGTGTGGGGCAGTGAACGAGGGCAGCAAGGGGCAACGTGGGGCAGTGAAGAGCAGTGAGGGGCCATGAACGAGGGCTTCAAGAGGCAGCAAGGGGCAACATGGGGCAGGGAGGAGCAGTGAACGAGGGCTGCGAGAGACAGCAAGGGGCAACGTGGGGCAGCGAAGAGCAGTGAGGGGCTGTGAACGAGGGCCGCAAGGGGCAACGTGGGGCAGTGAGGGGCCATGAACGAGGGCTGCAAGGGGCAACATTGGGCAGCGAAGAGCAGTGAGGGGCCATGAACGAGGGCTTCAAGAGGCAGCAAGCGGCAACATGGGGCAGTGAGGGGCCATGAACGAGAGCTGCAAGGGGCAACGTGGGGCAGGGAGGAGCAGTGAACGAGGGCTGCGAGAGGCAGCAAGGGGCAACGTGGGGCAGTGAGGGGCCATGAACGAGGGCTGCAAGAGGCAATGTGGGGCAGGGAGGAGCAGTGAACAAGGGCTGCGAGAGGCAGCAAGGGGCAACGTGGGGCAGTCTGTATATCAGGCCATGTGGAGAGGAGATGTCCACCCTTCTGGTGCTGAGCTCTATTGTCTTCTGACATGGACCGCCTATCTGGAAACCATTTACCGTATTTTTCGGACTATAAAGAGTGGGGGGAAAAGAAGGGTGCGTCCTATAGTCTGAATGTAGCGCCTGGCACCCGCCGTAATAGAGAGGCGGATGCCGGCACGGGATAGACGCCGGGGCCTGAGACATCGCTGCGTTCCTCTGCCCTGCATGAAGCCAGCAGCGGCAGGAGCGATGCTATTCCACTCCTCCATCCCCCCGCCGCTGGCTTCATGCAGGGCAGAGGAGCGTAGCGATGTCTCAGGCCCCGGCGTCTATCCCGTGCCGGCATCCGCCTCTCCTAGTACAGCGGATGCCGGGTCAGTATTGGTGGCCCCTTCTCCCCCGGGGCTGGTCCCCACCGGCCCCGTACCTGTGAAGTTGCAGGCCGGCTCCTGCGTGGCGATATCGCAGGAGCCGACCTGTTCGGGTGACAGCCGGGAGCCTAATGAGGCCCCCCGGCCTGTCACTGCTGTATTAGTATTGCGGCTGGTCTCTATGACCAGCCGTAATACTAATAGACAGAATGTCCCATAGACGGCAATACAGTTGTATTGCCGTCTATGGGACTTGCAATCAAGCGACCGCAGGTTCAAGCCCCCGGGGGGGAGAAATAAAATAGTAAAAAAAAAAAAAAAAAAGCTTTAAAAATATATAATAAAAATATAAAATAAATAAAAGTTCTAAATCACCTCCTGTCCCTAGAATATATATATAAAAGTAGAAAATCATATATCATAAACCACCGGGTTTTTTTTCAATACAAGATGATCTAAGCAATAGATATTCCCCAAAATGGTATAACTAAAAAGTACTTCTGGCCCCGCAAAAAAAAAACACTCTATGTGCAAAACTACAACTCCCATATATTAAATATTTTACCATTTTTTGCTTCAACATTTTTTTTCCCTATTTTCCTCCTCTAAAACCTAGGTGCGTCTTATAGTCCGAAAAATACGGTAGAATAATTTACCTATGTTCTCCAATAGAAAGTGTATAATTTGCATAATTTCCCAGAATCCATTGTGGAAAATCTCCCTGAGTTCAATGAATTGTGTAAGGAATAAGTCAAATGAAGCAAAAACTCTTTTCAGTTTATAGATAACTTTATTAGTTACAAACACAATCCAAAAAGTTTTGGCTGCAAAAAAAGTCACAGAGGCCATAAAGGACGACTGACATCATCGCCCAGCCCCCGCACTGCTAACAGCAGCACGTAGACCTGACCCGGCCCACCGAGACCTCCCGCACTAACTGGCGGCCAAACCAGCGGCGCCATCATGGATAATACATATATCTTACAAAAAAGTGCAAAGAAAGAGTGACTGCTATTTGTATAACTTTACAGGAGTGTACAGGAGTATACAGGAGTATACAGGAGTGTACAGACACCAGCAGTGACCAGAGAACAGAACAAACAACCAGTCACTTACTGAGATCTATAGAAAACTTAATACTGCAAAAATTGATGCAAAACATTTCCTCTTGTTGCTACAAGAAGCTTCTTCCTCTCTCCTCCTTCCTCACACACGTGCCGCCATCTTGGCCGACATCTTGGCTTGTGCTCTGGCTCTTTCATCATATTCAGGTTGGTTTTCACTGCAAGAAGAAAATGAAAGTATTAAAGGCAAAGTGTAAGAGCCGGGCTGGTCATGTGATGCACCCACGGAGCGGAGGTAACCCCTTACGGACGCGGGTCCTTGTTTTGTTTTTTTCTATAAGGTAAACTTTTTGATTTTAATGTCGGCCTGTGAGGGCTTGTTTTTTGCACTGTGAAGGCTTGTTTTTTGCACGGTGAGGGTTTGTTTTTTTGCACTGTGAGGGCTTGTTTTTTACACAGTGAGGGTTTGTTTTTTTGCACGGTGAGGGCTTGTTTTTTGCACATTGAGGGCTTGTTTTTTTAAACTGTAAGGGCTTGTTTTTTGCACGGCGAGAGCTTGTTTTTTTGCACGGTGGGAGCTTGTTTTTTGCACGGTGAGGTCCTGTTTTTTACACTGTGAGGGCTTGTTTTTGCACGGTGGGGGCCTGTTTTTTACACTGTGAGGGCTTGTTTTTTGCACCGTGAGGGCTTGTTTTTTGCACTGTGAGGGCTTGTTTTTTGCACGGCGAGGGCTTGTTTTTTTGCACGGTGGGAGCTTGTTTTTTGCACGGTGAGGTCCTGTTTTTTTACACTTTGAGGGCTTGTTTTTTTGCACGGCGAGGGCTTGTTTTTTTGCACGGTGGGAGCTTTTTTTTTGCACGGTGAGGTCGTTTTTTACACTGTGAGGGCTTGTTTTTGCACGGTGGGGGCCTGTTTTTTACACTGTGAGGGCTTGTTTTTTGCACTGAGGACTTGTTTTTTTGCATGGTGGGAGCTTGTTTTTTGCACGGTGAGGGCCTGTTTTTTACACGGTGAGGGCTTGTTTTTTGCATGGTGAGAGCTTGTTTTTTGCATGGTGAGGGCCTGTTTTTTACACGGTGAGGGCTTGTTTTTTGCACGGTGAGGGCTTGTTTTTTGCACTGTGAGGGCTTGTTTTTTGCACGGTGGGAGCTTGTTTTTTGCACAGTGAGGGCCTGTTTTTTACACTGTGAGGACTTGTTTTTTGCACGGTGGGGGCTTGTTTTTTGCACTATGAATTGTAGTTTTCTCCTGTAGAATTTTGGGAAGCCTTTATCTTATTGATGACGTTTTATTAACTCCTTCATTTTCTGCTGGGCACTGTCAGCCCCATTCCAGTAATACCAAGCTCATATTGTTTTTTGTGTTCTACTAGTTTTGCACAATAAGATCACTTATAGCCGATAATCAGCCATAACATTTGGATTGTTCCTCCTTCAGAGCTGTTGTGGGGCTTGTGTTTTGTGGGATTATTTGTCATTTATATTTTGGGTTTTATGAGATTTTTTTGATAATTTTTGGAGCCAATGTGACCAATTTTGTTGCTTTTTATGGTGTTCATTATTCAGGACGTATAACATATAAAGATGATATTAATAATTACCTAATAATATTCTAAGAATAATAAAAAGGAAAATAATTATAATAATAACTAATAAATGAATCCTGTGACAGCAGCTGGTCGAGGCGTGTTCACACATACATGTAGGTGATGTAGGCCTTGGCATGGACCGGACACCCGATATCTGGATGATGCAGCAGGTCCTGTAATCCCAGCAGGATCTGCAGACAGAGGACAGTGTTAGTGTCTGAACAGGCGCCGACTCCTCCTCTCCGCGCAGACTTTACCTCTGTAAGGGAGAGCGTCGGCCTCCAGCCCCGACGGGATTCCAGGAGAGACAGACACACGATCCCCGAGACGTAGATATTCGGGTGAAACAGCGGAGGGTCAAACACACCTGAATAAGAAGAATGAAGCAGATTATAGCAAAGGCCAAACTGGTGACAACATGGCGGATGTATTTGGCAGATCGGGGATGTGTACACGACACAGCGGGCGCGGAGCGGTCATGGCTGGACACTTTGGCTTTTATCTTACATTATACAGCCAGCAGAGCATAAGACTGGCCGTCGCGGCCCCCACCCCATTTATTTCAGGGCTCAGTCTGTGTCACCCAGTACATAATGGTGGGCAGAGAGGACGGGAATAAGAAGAGGCCGCCATTACACTGCTAAGATGAGTGACCCGGATTGTTAGGCGTCGGGATAGTTACACGTTTTCCAAACATTTGGGGTTTGGCCAAGCCCAATTACATTGGGTGTCCCCAGCTCTGAGTATAGTAACTGGACACCCCAGGGGTCGTACTCCCCCCTCACCTCTCTGGGCTCCATGGCCGCACCTGCTCTGCTTTCCTGGTGACTTTCAGCCTCTTCTGGACTCCTGGGTGACATCAGAAGCCCCGGGGGATCCACTAAAGCCTAAGGACACATTGACGTCACGACCCGCTGAAGTATCATGAAGTGCCCCACATGGTCCAATCATAGGCCAAAGCTGTCCCTCGAGGTCTGCTGATGTCACCAAGGGGGCCAATAGATACTGGGAAAGATGACCACCTAGTTCATGACTGTATCTGCCTTGGCAGCAGCTGCCTGGCACTGGTATACTCTGCACTAATACCCCCGGTCAGTGGTTGGCACTGGTATACTTTGTACTAATATCCCCGGTCAGTGGTTGGCACTGGTATACTCTGCACTAATATCTCCGGTCAGTGGTTGGCACTGGTATACTCTGCACTAATATCCCCGGTCAGTGGTTGGCACTGGTATACTCTGCACTAATATCCCCGGTCAGTGGTTGGCACTGGTATACTCTGCACTAATACCCCCGGTCACTGGTTGGCACTGGTATACTCTGCACTAATATCCCCGGTCAGTGGTTGGCACTGGTATACTCTGCACTAATATCCCCGGTCAGTGGTTGGCACTGGTATACTCTGCACTAATATCCCCGGTCAGTGGTTGGCACTGGTATACTCTGCACTAATATCCCCGGTCAGTGGTTGGCACTGGTATACTCTGCTCTAATATCCCCGGTCAGTGGTTGGCATTGGTATACTCTGCACTAATATCCCCGGTCAGTGGTTGGCACTGGTATACTCTGCACTAATATCCCCGGTCAGTGGTTGGCACTGGTATACTCTGCACTAATATCTCCGGTCAGTGGTTGGCACTGGTATACTCTGCACTAATATCTCCGGTCAGTGGTTGGCACTGGTATACTCTGTACTAATATCCCCGGTCACTGGTTGGCACTGGTATACTCTGCACTAATATCCCCGGTCAGTGGTTGGCACTGGTATACTCTCCCCGGGTCAGTGGTTGGCACTGGTATACTCTGCACTAATATCCCTGGTCAGTGGTTGATATACTCTGCACTAATATCCCCGGTCAGTGGTTGGCATTGGTATACTCTGCACTAATATCCCCGGTCAGTGGTTGGCACTGGTATACTCTGCACTAATATCCCCGGTCAGTGGTTGGCACTGGTATACTCTGTACTAATATCCCCGGTCACTGGTTGGCACTGGTATACTCTGCACTAATATCCCCGGTCAGTGGTTGGCATTGGTATACTCTGCACTAATATCCCCGGTCAGTGGTTGGCACTGGTATACTCTGCACTAATATCCCCGGTCAGTGGTTGGCACTGGTATACTCTGCACTAATATCCCCGGTCAGTGGTTGGCACTGGTATACTCTGCACTAATATCCCCGGTCAGTGGTTGGCACTGGTATACTCTGCACTAATATCCCCGGTCAGTGGTTGGCACTGGTATACTCTGCACTAATATCCCCGATCAGTGGTTGGCACTGGTATACTCTGCAATAATATCCCCGGTCAGTGGTTGGCACTGGTATACTCTGCACTAATATCCCCGGTCAGTGGTTGGCACTGGTATACTCTGCACTAATATCCCCGGTCAGTGGTTGGCACTGGTATACTCTGCACTAATATCCCCGGTCAGTGGTTGGCACTGGTATACTCTGCACTAATATCCCCGGTCAGTGGTTGGCACTGGTATACTCTGCACTAATATCCCCAGTCAGTGGTTGGCACTGGTATACTCTGCACTAATATCCCCGGTCAGTGGTTGGCACTGGTATACTCTGCACTAATATCTCCGGTCAGTGGTTGGCACTGGTATACTCTGCACTAATATCTCCGGTCAGTGGTTGGCACTGGTATACTCTGTACTAATATCCCCGGTCAGTGGTTGGCACTGGTATACTCTGCACTAATACCCCCGGTCACTGGTTGGCACTGGTATACTCTGCACTAATATCCCCGGTCAGTGGTTGGCACTGGTATACTCTCCCCGGGTCAGTGGTTGGCACTGGTATACTCTGCACTAATATCCCTGGTCAGTGGTTGGTATACTCTGCACTAATATCCCCGGTCAGTGGTTGGCATTGGTATACTCTGCACTAATATCCCCGTTCAGTGGTTGGCACTGGTATACTCTGCACTAATATCCCCGGTCAGTGGTTGGCATTGGTATACTCTGCACTAATATCCCCGGTCAGTGGTTGGCACTGGTATACTCTGCACTAATATCCCCGTTCAGTGGTTGGCACTGGTATACTCTGCACTAATATCCCCGGTCAGTGGTTGGCACTGGTATACTCTGCACTAATATCCCCGGTCAGTGGTTGGCACTGGTATACTCTGCACTAATATCCCCGGTCAGTGGTTGGCACTGGTATACTCTGCACTAATATCCCCGGTCAGTGGTTGGCACTGGTATACTCTGCACTAATATCCCCGGTCAGTGGTTGGCACTGGTATACTCTGCACTAATATCCCCGGTCAGTGGTTGGCACTGGTATACTCTGCACTAATATCCCCGGTCAGTGGTTGGCACTGGTATACTCTGCACTAATATCCCCGGTCAGTGGTTGGCACTGGTATACTCTGCACTAATATCCCCGGTCAGTGGTTGGCACTGGTATACTCTGCACTAATATCCCCGGTCAGTGGTTGGCACTGGTATACTCTGCACTAATATCCCCGGTCAGTGGTTGGCACTGGTATACTCTGCACTAATATCCCCGGTCAGTGGTTGGCACTGGTATACTCTGCACTAATATCCCCGGTCAGTGGTTGGCACTGGTATACTCTGCACTAATATCCCCGGTCAGTGGTTGGCACTGGTATACTCTGCACTAATATCCCCGGTCAGTGGTTGGCACTGGTATACTCTGCACTAATATCCCCGGTCAGTGGTTGGCACTGGTATACTCTGCACTAATATCCCCGGTCAGTGGTTGGCACTGGTATACTCTGCACTAATATCCCCGGTCAGTGGTTGGCACTGGTATACTCTGCACTAATATCCCCGATCAGTGGTTGGCATTGGTATACTCTGCACTAATATCCCCGGTCAGTGGTTGGCACTGGTATACTCTGCACTAATATCCCCGGTCAGTGGTTGGCACTGGTATACTCTGCACTAATATCCCCGGTCAGTGGTTGGCACTGGTATACTCTGCACTAATATCCCTGGTCAATGGTTGGCACTGGTATACTCTGCACTAATATCCCCGGTCAGTGGTTGGCACTGGTATACTCTGCACTAATATCCCCAGTCAGTGGTTGGCACTGGTATACTCTGCACTAATATCCCCGGTCAGTGGTTGGCACTGGTATACTCTGCACTAATATCCCCGGTCAGTGGTTGGCACTGGTATACTCTGCAGTAATATCCCCGGTCAGTGGTTGGCATTGGTATACTCTGCACTAATATCCCCGGTCAGTGGTTGGCACTGGTATACTCTGCACTAATATCCCCGGTCAGTGGTTGGCACTGGTATACTCTGCACTAATATCCCCGGTCAGTGGTTGGCACTGGTATACTCTGCACTAATATCCCCGGTCAGTGGTTGGCACTGGTATACTCTGCACTAATATCCCCGGTCAGTGGTTGGCACTGGTATACTCTGCACTAATATCCCCGATCAGTGGTTGGCATTGGTATACTCTGCACTAATATCCCCGGTCAGTGGTTGGCACTGGTATACTCTGCACTAATATCCCCGGTCAGTGGTTGGCACTGGTATACTCTGCACTAATATCCCCGGTCAGTGGTTGGCACTGGTATACTCTGCACTAATATCCCCGGTCAGTGGTTGGCACTGGTATACTCTGCACTAATATCCCCGGTCAGTGGTTGGCATTGGTATACTCTGCACTAATATCCCCGGTCAGTGGTTGGCACTGGTATACTCTGCACTAATATCCCCGGTCAGTGGTTGGCACTGGTATACTCTCCCCGGGTCAGTGGTTGGCACTGGTATACTCTGCACTAATATCCCTGGTCAGTGGTTGGTATACTCTGCACTAATATCCCCGGTCAGTGGTTGGCACTGGTATACTCTGCACTAATATCCCCGGTCAGTGGTTGGCACTGGTATACTCTGCACTAATATCCCCGGTCAGTGGTTGGCACTGGTATACTCTGCACTAATATCCCCGGTCAGTGGTTGGCACTGGTATACTCTGCACTAATATCCCCGGTCAGTGGTTGGCACTGGTATACTCTGCACTAATACCCCCGGTCACTGGTTGGCACTGGTATACTCTGCACTAATATCCCCGGTCAGTGGTTGGCACTGGTATACTCTCCCCGGGTCAGTGGTTGGCACTGGTATACTCTGCACTAATATCCCTGGTCAGTGGTTGGTATACTCTGCACTAATATCCCCGGTCAGTGGTTGGCATTGGTATACTCTGCACTAATATCCCCGTTCAGTGGTTGGCACTGGTATACTCTGCACTAATATCCCCGGTCAGTGGTTGGCATTGGTATACTCTGCACTAATATCCCCGGTCAGTGGTTGGCACTGGTATACTCTGCACTAATATCCCCGGTCAGTGGTTGGCACTGGTATACTCTGCACTAATATCCCCGGTCAGTGGTTGGCACTGGTATACTCTGCACTAATATCCCCGGTCAGTGGTTGGCACTGGTATACTCTGCACTAATATCCCCGGTCAGTGGTTGGCACTGGTATACTCTGCACTAATATCCCCGGTCAGTGGTTGGCACTGGTATACTCTGCACTAATATCCCCGGTCAGTGGTTGGCACTGGTATACTCTGCACTAATATCCCCGGTCAGTGGTTGGCACTGGTATACTCTGCACTAATATCCCCGGTCAGTGGTTGGCACTGGTATACTCTGCACTAATATCCCCGGTCAGTGGTTGGCACTGGTATACTCTGCACTAATATCCCCGGTCAGTGGTTGGCACTGGTATACTCTGCACTAATATCCCCGGTCAGTGGTTGGCACTGGTATACTCTGCACTAATATCCCCGGTCAGTGGTTGGCACTGGTATACTCTGCACTAATATCCCCAGTCAGTGGTTGGCACTGGTATACTCTGCACTAATATCCCCGATCAGTGGTTGGCATTGGTATACTCTGCACTAATATCCCCGGTCAGTGGTTGGCACTGGTATACTCTGCACTAATATCCCCGGTCAGTGGTTGGCACTGGTATACTCTGCACTAATATCCCCGGTCAGTGGTTGGCACTGGTATACTCTGCACTAATATCCCCGGTCAATGGTTGGCACTGGTATACTCTGCACTAATATCCCCGGTCAGTGGTTGGCACTGGTATACTCTGCACTAATATCCCCAGTCAGTGGTTGGCACTGGTATACTCTGCACTAATATCCCCGGTCAGTGGTTGGCATTGGTATACTCTGCACTAATATCCCCGGTCAGTGGTTGGCACTGGTATACTCTGCACTAATATCCCCGGTCAGTGGTTGGCACTGGTATACTCTGCACTAATATCCCCAGTCAGTGGTTGGCATTGGTATACTCTGCACTAATATCCCCGGTCAGTGGTTGGCACTGGTATACTCTGCACTAATATCCCCAGTCAGTGGTTGGCATTGGTATACTCTGCACTAATATCCCCGGTCAGTGGTTGGCACTGGTATACTCTGCACTAATATCCCCGGTCAGTGGATGGCACTGGTATACTCTGCACTAATATCCCCGATCAGTGGTTGGCACTGGTATACTCTGCACTAATATCCCCGGTCAGTGGATGGCACTGGTATACTCTGCACTAATATCCCCGGTCAGTGGTTGGCACTGGTATACTCTGCACTAATATCCCCGGTCAGTGGATGGCACTGGTATACTCTGCACTAATATCCCCGGTCAGTGGTTGGCACTGGTATACTCTGCACTAATATCCCCGGTCAGTGGTTGGCACTGGTATACTCTGCACTAATATCCCCAGTCAGTGGTTGGCACTGGTATACTCTGCACTAATATCCCCGGTCAGTGGTTGGCACTGGTACACTCTCCCCGGGTCAGTGGTTGGCACTGGTATCCTTTGGATGTCCGTTCGCCCTCATAGGTCCTGTATGTGCCACCATATAGTACTTACTGCTAGGTACCAGCCAATGACGGGCCCCGGGAGCCCCATAAATACTTACACCGCGGACCCAGGGTGGGGTAACAATCCTCGAAATACAGCCGGAGTCTGTACAATCCGCCTTCCCAGGGGGTCTGCAGAAGACAACAGAGGGTCCGCTCAGTGTGACAGCCCATAATAACAGGCAAGACAGATGTAAGTGAACCCCCCGGATAGGCCTAGTGATGGCGCTGCACACAAGCTCCTTATAGGGGACCCCCAACCGCTCCTGACGTCACAAGGACCCCCCAATATTACAACTCCAGAACTCTGACCGTACTCTATTAATCCTACTAGAAGCTCAGGCATAAACTGACAGGTGGGCGTTACCAGTCGGGTCGTGGCCCTGCCCATTGTCCAATCACTGCTCTCAGACTGTACACGCCCCTTTGACATGGGGGAAAGATAACACCCAGTTGTTAATTTTATCCATTTTTATTATTAATTTCCATGAGGAGTAATAGAGGAACGTCAGAATTTCCGGAAAGATGTTCCAGACCGATCCTCTGTGATGTCTGCCCATAGGGTCGGGGTATAAATATAAATATACCCCCAGTGCCCGGGTCGGACCCCCAAATGGAGGGAACCCCAGGCCTGCAGCTGAGGATGGGCCGGGGAGCAGAGAAGTGAGTAATGAGCCCGTGCTCACTGCTGGACCGTGAGGGCATTAACCTGAGAACGGGCACTATGGGGGGCATTATCCTGTGTGGGGGCACTATGGGGGGCATTAACCTTAGAACGGGCACTATGGGGGGCATTAACCTGAGAACGGGCACTATGGGGGGCATTATCCTGTGTGGGGGCACTATGGGGGGCATTAACCTTAGAACGGGCACTATGGGGGGCATTATCCTGTGTGGGGGCACTATGTGGGGCATTATCTTGTGTAAGGGCACTATGGGGGGCATTATCCTGTGTGGGGAACTATGGGGGGGCATTATCCTGTGTGGGAGCACTGGGGGGGGCATTATCCTGTGTGGGGGAACTATGTGGGGCATTATCTTGTGTGGGGGCACAATGGGGGCATTATCCTGTGTGGGGGCACTGGGGGCTATTATCCTTTGTGAGGGCACTGGGTGGGCATTATTCGGTGTGGGGGCACTGGGGGGGCATTATCCTGTGTGGGGGCACTATGGGGGGCATTATCTTGTGTGGGGGAACTATGGGGGGAATTATCCTGTGTGGTGGCACTATGGGGGGCATTATCCTGCGTGGGGGCACTATGGGGGGCATCATCCTGTGTGGGGGAACTATGGGGGGCATTATCTTGTGTGGGGGCACTATATGGGGCATTATCCTGTGTGGGGGCACTATGGGGGCATTATCCTGTGTGGGCGCACTACGGGGGGCATTATCCTGTGTGGGGGGCCTTATCCTGTGTGAGGGCACTGGGGGGTATTATCCTGTGTGGGGGCACTGGGGGCATTATCCTGTGTGGGGGCACTATGGGGGGCATTATCATGTGTGGGGGCACTATGGGGGCCATTATACTGTGTGGGGGCACTATGGGGGCATTATCCTGTGTGGGGGCACTATGGGGGGCATTATACTGTGTGGGGGCACTATGGGGGGCATTATCCTGTGTGGGGGCACTGGGGGGGGCATTATCCTGTGTGGGGGCACTATGGGGGCCATTATACTGTGTGGGGGCACTATGGGGGGCATTATCCTGTGTGGGGGCACTATGGGGGGCATTATACTGTGTGGGGGCACTATGGGGGGCATTATCCTGTGTGGGGGCACTGGGGGGGGCATTATCCTGTGTGGGGGCACTATGGGGGCCATTATACTGTGTGGGGGCACTATGGGGGGCATTATCCTGTGTGGGGGCACTATGGGGGGCATTATCCTGTGTGGGGGCACTGGGGGGCATTATCCGGTGTGGGGGCAGTAGTGGGGACTATTACAATAATGGGACATGGTATATATAAGGGAAGCATTAATGTGGGTGACTGGTGACATTTTGGGGGTTTGATCGGGGGGGGGGGAATACCTCTGCGTACGTTGGGTGTGACTTGCGTACAGTGCACGTTGCGTGCCGCCCTCCTCCCTGCCTGACTTAGTATGGAGCGTTGGCCTCGTGACGTCGGGCCCCAGTGCAGCACTGTCTGTGTCCTCTGCACCCTAGAAGATAACTGCCCCCCCCCCCGGTGGCGGACTTACCCCGTCCTTGCCTGGAATGCCGCACTCCCAGGTCAGTAAGCTTAAGGTGCCGTCTGGATTTTTTGCTGGTCCTGCGATAAAACCCTAATGAAAAATAACATGAAAAATAACATGAAAAATCCCCCAATGTTATGACGGGACGGAACGTTCTTCTCCTGACTAGGGTTGAGCGATTGGGATCGGAAAAGATCGGATTCCGATCGGCGATTGAGTAAATTTCACGATTGCGATCGGAATTCCGATCCTGATCGTTTTAGGCAGGATCGAGGTCGGAGGTTATTTCCCACAATGCTTTGCAAGCTGCTGCCACTCCCCGTCTGTTCTCTTCTCGCCTCTTCTCGGTCCGTGCACGCCCCTAGCTCCCAGGTTACTGTTACAGACCTAGGAAGAAGGCGGGGCTTGTGGCTTAGGAGAGTGTGGGCGGGTACTGTATCCGCCCACACTCTCCTAAGCCACAACAAGCCCCGCCTACTCCCAGTATCCGTAACACTAGCCTGGGAGGTGGGGGCACATACGGTGCTCTGAAGACATGCGCAGTAGAAAGAAGAGGAGCGAGAGCAGCGCGGATCGGTAGCGGCAGCTGGTAAGTAGACAACAGGGGGGACTTAGGTAGCCGGGGGATTTTTGTAACCACTTCCGGACCGCCCATAGACTATAAACGTCCGGAGAGTGGTCGCCTTGTTCTGACAGGACGTGCCGGTACATCCAGTCAGAACACAGACGCTGCACGGAGATCGTGCAGCTGCTGAAGCTGGGAGCCGGCTGTAACTTCCGCAAGAGCTCCCAGAGAGATGGCAGGGAAGGTTTATTACCTCCCCTGCCTTCTCGATCGCTGTGTATACAGCACTCAATGAGAGCTGTATACAAGCTATGGGTGCCGCCATGATGCCGCTGCCCTCTGACCCGGCGGTCACGTGATCCACCGGGCTCAATGTCTTACAAGAGCTGCTGGATCCTACAGGACCCAGATCAGCTCTGTATACTGTGTACAGGACCCAGATCAGCTCTGTATACTGTGTACAGGACCCCAGATCAGCTCTGTATACTGTGTACAGGACCCAGATCAGCTCTGTATACTGTGTACAGGACCCCAGATCAGCTCTGTATACTGTGTACAGGACCCAGATCAGCTCTGTATACAGGACCTAGATCAGCTCTGTATACAGGACCCAGATCAGCTCTATATACTGTGTACAGGACCCAGATCAGCTCTGTATACTGTGTACAGGACCCAGATCAGCTCTGTATACTGTGTACAGGACCCCAGATCAGCTCTGTATACTGTGTACAGGACCCAGATAAGCTCTGTATACAGGACCTAGATCAGCTCTGTATACAGGACCCAGATCAGCTCTATATACTGTGTACAGGACCCAGATCAGCTCTGTATACTGTGTACAGGACCCAGATCAGCTCTGTATACTGTGTACAGGACCTCGATCAGCTCTGTATACTGTGTACAGGACCCAAATCAGCTCTGTATACTGTGTACAGGACCCAGATCAGCTCTGTATACTGTGTACAGGACCCAGATCAGCTCTGTATACTGTGTACAGGACCTCGATCAGCTCTGTATACTGTGTACAGGACCCAGATCAGCTCTGTATACTGTGTACAGGACCCAGATCAGCTCTGTATACTGTGTACAGGACCCAGATCAGCTCTGTATACTGTGTAAAGGACCCAGATCAGCTCTGTATACTGTGTATACAGCATGCAGGAGGCTGTATTCCTCCTGCAACTGAGGCTAAATGTACGAGCCTCAGTTGCAGGGGAAATCAGCCTCCCTAACAAAAAAAAAAAAAAAAAAGTGATCACATGTCCCCAAAGGTCTCTTATCACCTTATGGGGACACAATCTGAAAAAAAATAAAAATATAATAAAAAAAGTTAAAAAAAAAAGAAAAGAAAATAATTAAAAATAAATAAGTAATAATACGCTAATAATACACCGTTATTAAAGGTTATAGCCCCACCCCCAACGACACCATACAAAATAAAAATTACCGTAACGGAGAGGAAAAACTATTTTATAAAGTTTTTTAGTGACACTTTGTGTTATTAAATAAAAAAAATTATAATAAATTGAAATCCAGACACAATTTCCCTCCTATTATGTTTATATTTTCCTGGATATAAAAAAAATTAAAACACATTCGAAAATAAAAACAACGTAAAAATAAAGCCGTATGTGTCCCCGAAAAAATACGCAAAAATTAGCTGACTGAGACATACGGGGAAAATGTTACAGCCCTCAAAACCGCACATACAAAAAAAAAACCGAAAATGTGTCTGGTCCTGGAGCACAAATTGGCCGGTACTGAAGTGGTTAATCACTACACAGCGCGGAGTCTAATAATTAAAGCGTTCCATCGTTAGACTCCATGCTGTGCAGTGAATAGGATTGTTTTTAAAACCTGATCTCCGATTAGTAAAAAAATCCCATTGACTTGCATTGGGATCGGAATTGGGATCGAGATCGGTCCTGAAAAGTCAAGATCGGCTCCACCCTAGTCCTGACCTGAGGATGGCACCGCCGCCACGCTTTCCTCTCCTTCGCCAGTCTCTGCAGCGCCAAACCGGACATCGTCTCCTGCAATATACACCACGGGGTTAAGTTATAGCAGGAGGGACAAGTGGGCCAAGATGGCGGAGAGGGGGGCACAAAGTAACGGAATGGCGAGGACGGACCCTGTATACACTATATACCCAGAGCGGAGCGGGCACAACAATCTGACCACTCTGCAGTACTGCACTCCTCCTGAGGGGGCAACACAGCGATGACATCACTATACTGATCACTACTAATACAGAGATGACATCACTATACTGATCACTACTAATACAGAGATGACATCACTACATTGATCACAACTAATACAGAGATGACATCACTATACTGATCACTAGTAATACAGAGATGACATCACTATACTGATCACTACTAATACAGGGATGACATCACTATACTGATCACTAGTAATACAGAGATGACATCACTATACTGATCACTACTAATACAGAGATGACATCACTATACTGATCACTACTAATACAGGGATGACATCACTATACTGATCACTACTAATACAGAGATGACATCACTATACTGATCACTACTAATACAGAGATGACATCACTATACTGATCACTACTAATACAGCGATGACATCACTATACTGATCACTAGTAATACAGAGATGACATCACTATACTGATCACTACTAATACAGCGATGACATCACTATACTGATCACTACTAATACAGCGATGACATCACTATACTGATCACTACTAATACAGAGATGACATCACTATACTGATCACTAGTAATACAGAGATGACATCACTATACTGATCACTACTAATACAGGGATGACATCACTATACTGATCACTACTAATACAGAGATGACATCACTATACTGATCATTACTAATACAGAGATGACATCACTATACTGATCACTACTAATACAGAGATGACATCACTATACTGATCACTACTAATACAGAGATGACATCACTATACTGATCACTACTAATACAGCGATGACATCACTATACTGATCACTACTAATACAGAGATGACATCACTATACTGATCACTACTAATACAGAGATGACATCACTATACTGATCATTACTAATACAGAGATGACATCACTATACTGATCACTACTAATACAGTGATGACATCACTATACTGATCACTACTAATACAGAGATGACATCACTATACTGATCATTACTAATACAGAGATGACATCACTATACTGATCACTACTAATACAGAGATGACATCACTATACAGATCACTACTAATACAGAGATGACATCACTATACTGATCATTACTAATACAGAGATGACATCACTATACTGATCACTACTAATACAGGGATGACATCACTATACTGATCACTACTAATACAGAGATGACATCACTATACTGATCATTACTAATACAGAGATGACATCACTATACTGATCACTACTAATACAGAGATGACATCACTATACAGATCACTACTAATACAGGGATGACATCACTATACTGATCACTACTAATACAGAGATGACATCACTATACTGATCACTACTAATACAGAGATGACATCACTATACAGATCACTACTAATACAGAGATGACATCACTATACTGATCACTACTAATACAGGGATGACATCACTATACTGATCACTACTAATACAGAGATGACATCACTATACTGATCACTACTAATACAGAGATGACATCACTATACAGATCACTACTAATACAGAGATGACATCACTATACTGATCACTACTAATACAGGGATGACATCACTATACTGATCACTACTAATACAGAGATGACATCACTATACTGATCACTACTAATACAGAGATGACATCACTATACTGATCACTACTAATACAGAGATGACATCACTATACTGATCACTACTAATACAGAGGTGACATCACTATACTGATCACTACTAATACAGAGATGACATCACTATACTGATCACTACTAATACAGAGATGACATCACTATACTGATCACTACTAATACAGAGATGACATCACTATACTGATCACTACTAATACAGAGATGACATCACTATACTGATCACTACTAATACAGGGATGACATCACTATACTGATCACTACTAATACAGAGATGACATCACTATACTGATCACTACTAATACAGAGATGACATCACTATACTGATCACTACTAATACAGAGATGACATCACTATACTGATCACTACTAATACAGAGATGACATCACTATACTGATCACTACTAATACAGAGATGACCACTATACTGATCACTACTAATACAGCGATGACATCACTATACTGATCACTACTAATACAGCGATGACATCACTATACTGATCACTACTAATACAGAGATGACATCACTATACAGATCACTACTAATACAGAGATGACATCACTATACTGATCACTACTAATACAGAGATGACATCACTATACTGATCACTACTAATACAGAGATGACATCACTATACTGATCGCTACTAATACAGAGATGACATCACTATACTGATCGCTACTAATACAGAGATGACATCACTATACTGATCGCTACTAATACAGAGATGACATCACTATACTGATCGCTACTAATACAGAGATGACATCACTATACTGATCGCTACTAATACAGAGATGACATCACTATACTGATCGCTACTAATACAGAGATGACATCACTATACTGATCACTACTAATACAGGGATGACATCACTATACTGATCACTACTAATACAGAGATGACATCACTATACTGATCAATACTAATACAGGGATGACATCACTATACTGATCACTACTAATACAGGGATGACATCACTATACTGATCACTACTAATATAGGGATGACATCACTATACAGATCGCTAGTAATACAAAGATGACATCACTATACTGATCACTACTAATACAGAGATGACATCACTATACTGATCGCTACTAATACAGAGATGACATCACTATACTGATCACTACTAATACAGAGATGACATCACTATACTGATCGCTACTAATACAGAGATGACATCACTATACTGATCGCTAGTAATACAAAGATGACA